>NW_026000000.1:6332585-6377745 GCF_001458135.2 Marmota marmota marmota | reverse complement strand
TATATATATATATAAATACATATTATATATATATATTTTTTTTTAATAGTGTGGACCAAATGATTTCTAAATTTTCTTCTTCTTGCTCCTACAATCTCTAAAACAACTTGAGAGACAAAGAATTCTTTTCATGAGTAAATATGGTAGAAACTGGTATTTATTTGACATAAGAAAGAAAGTCAAAGAGAGAGAGAGAAATGGGGGTTTTGTAGAGAAATGAGGCTTAAATTGCAATTCAAATATTTAGTTAGTAATGTGGAAGATTTTTCTGGCTTGTAAGAGTAACTCTACTAAGGAAATTGGAAAAGTCTGTGGTCTTTAAAAACAATATCAACAAACAGGTTTTTTTTTTGTTTGTTTTTTGGTTTTTTTATCACTTAGCTAGTGACTCAATGAACATGGCCTTACTGCTCTTGAAGAATCTATAGTGATTAGGGGGTTGGTATGGTAGCTCAGTGGTAGAGTACTTGCATAGCACATGTGAGGCACTGGGTTCAATCCTCAGTACCACACAAAAATAAATAAAATAAAGGTATTGTGTCTATCTACAACTAAAAAAGAAGAAGAAGAAAAGAGGAAGAATCTATAGTAAAGCAATCCCCGGCACCACCAAGAAGGAAAAAAAAAAAAAAACCACTAGTGATTTTCATCCAATATTCCACTTTTAAATTGTATACATCAAATCATATGAATTTTAAAATTCATAGAACTATAGAGGCATCAGGTGTGATGAGGACATTAAATGAGAATGTGCAAGGGCAAAAAAAAGCAAGAAAAGTGTGCCAGATTATAGAGAATGGCTACCAATGGGCATATGAATAAATCAACTATCATATAAGGAGCCAACTTTCTTACAAAGGGTTTACAAATATGGAAGGGGGAAGAGTAGAAGTGACCCTAAGATCCACTGTTGGAATTTGAGGTATCCTTATGAACTCATGATTTTTTTCAATATACATGGCATAGATATGAACAGAAATAAATGTGGGTATATTTATGTTTGTGAGTATATGTGTACATGCATATTTTTATTTGATCTATCCACTGAAAAGCCTAAAAGGAAGGACAACTCAGTAGCAATCAACAGAAATTTTGCCAGACCTTAATTGCTAAATACCTTAGACAAATGACTGATACAAAAGCTTGAGTAGGAAAAAGACAAATGAGCCTAAAATTCCTGCTGCCAGAAATTAAATGCTCAAAGAATGATAGGCATATATCACAAAGACTCAGGAGTTCTTTGACCACATCGGGTACTATTTGAACATTAAAATAAATAATGATGGTAATAGATTACCCTTGAATCAATGAAAAATCCAGGAGTTAATATTCATATAAATAAATAAATAAATAAGAAAAACTCTTTTTTATGGAAGAATGCTGAATAATTAAATATATAAGAAACAATAGAAATAGAAAATTATTGTTGGACATGCATGATAGTTGTGTTTAATTCAGGCAGGTATCATCAAAGACTGCCAAGACTAGAAGGCAGATTGTGATGTGATCCTGGACATCATAATTTCAGAGCATCTCTCCATGAAATAATTTTCAATTACAAAGAAAATTAATCAAAAGTCTTTGGTAGACAAACATAGCAGACATCAACTGGACTTTCAAATGAAGGTTAATGTCACTAGTGGCTCAGAAGTGGGCATTGTACACTTCCTCTTGTATCCACTAAGGAAAGCAGAAATATTTCTGGGGTATTTCTGTCAAAAAAAAAAAAAACAAGCCCAAGTCTAGTGATAAAGAATAATTGGATGCACCACACTAAAGCATCAAACAGAATAAAAGACTTGTACTTTTGAAAATTATCAGAGTCACAAAAAACTGAGAAACGTAGAAAACACATTCTAAATTGAAGAGCATTAAAGGGATATGACAACTAAGTGCAGTATTTGTTTCTGGACTGGATCATGCATACTAACAGAGAAGAAATGTAATTGGAACAGTTAGCAAAATTTGAAAGACATTGATAAATTAGACAGTGATGGTTTATCAATGTGATTTCTTGATTTGCAGAGCTGTGTTGTGCTACATTGGAGAGTGTTCTTGACTTGGTGACATACACACTGAGTTTTTAGATGTGAAAGGACATCATAACTGTAATTGCTCTCAGAATTCTTAAAGCTCTTAGGTAAGTTTGAAATTAAATAAAATGATACAGCTAAAAGATACTTGTAATATACATGTTAACAGAATAAGAGAATAAGGGGGAAAGCCTACATTTCTAAGAATGTAAATATTTTAAGACAAAATTTCATAAGTTGGAGCTACATTTTAGTTATGATTATGTTATGCCATTTATTACAATAGAAATAAACCCAACTACTCATTCCCACAACAGCTCAATTAAGGACAAAACAGAAATGGCAAGATTGGGCTCACGTCCATGTTTGTAAAAGTTTTTCTCAGCAAATTAAAATTTCTCATAGTTGTGGAATGCTCAGTTGGGACCACCTAAAAACAGCTCACAAAGAGAAAATCGTAGGCACAAATAGCCCTAAAGTCAATGATAAACACATGAATCTATGAATGGATATTTTCATAATGCTGTAACTTTAAACTTCTTCATGTGTTGAGAAAATATTTTTTTAAAATAACTCTGGAACTGTTTAACATTGAAAATGAATGCGTTTTTGTGCAGCATCTCTGGAATGCTGGCCACCAAAGAGACACTTACAGCTATTGTAAATTTGCTTCTGAATTGATCCTCCATCACCCTAACATATTTTTCTCTCTTGCTAGCTTTATTCTCTCCTAAATAATCCTATTTTATGTATAACATTTTACTCCTATTGCATATCTTCCTGCCAAATTTACAGTTAACTATAAATCTATTTTATTTATTTATTTATTTTCATTTTAAAATACCTTTTATTATTATAAGAATTGTTTTCGTGGATTTCAGGTGACAGTATGGGGTTCCTATGCAAGTTCGAGCCAGCTCTACAGTACTAGAACAACAACAACAAAAATCATTCGAAAAACTTAAGATATTAAAAGACACAATAAATTTCCATTTATCCATCATCATTGATTGAAGTTTCACTGAAGAATATATCAAAACAAAGTTTAAAATTGATCTGTTACCTATTGAGAACTCTAGCAATTCTAAAATCCCCAAGTTGTACTGTCACATCTTTGATTAGAAATATGTTCTGTGATTTTATGTCTCGATGAAGAATTTTTCTATCACGTACATGTTTCAGAGCCAAACATATCTGTACAAACCAGTCCAAAATCTGATCCTCTTGAAACAAAATGCCTTTATGAGCATTTATCCGCTTAAACAGATCTCCTCTTTCACAGTAATCCATCACTATGTAGAGAGAGCCATTTTCTTTAAATGATTTTCTATACTGGACAATATTTGGATGCTTCATGTTTGCCAAGACAGCAATTTCTCTCCTTGATTCTTCCCTTTCTTTACTGGACATTTTTGAGATGTTAATTTCCTTGATAATGTATTGTCTGCCATCCTCTGTAGATTCAACAAGAATGGCTTTCCCAAATGAACCTTCTCCGATCTTTTGCACTCTAGCATACTACTCTATGGTTTTTTTCTAAGGCATTTTTATGGGTACGCTGAATGTCAAAGGAATTTAGTAGGAATAATGGTGATGATCAAAAGCATCAGTCTAGATGTTGTAATCAGTTCCTAAGAGACTTAATGAGGCAGAGTCACCATCCTGTATTTTTAAAATAACTTCCTGACTACCATGTCCTCCTGCCTTTCTACAGTGGCTCTAAATTCTGGGATAAGGGAACAACAGCTTGGGACTACACAGTAAAAATAATGTACCCTGTCCTGTAAATCTATTTTAAAAGGTCTAAAGAATTCATGACTAACCTATATTTGCTTTTGAACCTATATATAATCTCCCATATCTATTATACTTAGTTTTTCCCAACTTTATTTATGTTTGGCAGCTATTCTAATTCAATATAGCCAAATATCATCATGTGCTATAAAGTCAAGGTCATGCCAAAAGTAGCAATTTTCATGTTTATATATAATATACTATATCTATAATGTACTATTTATATATATGTGTGTGTATAATATATATTATACACACACACATATATTATATTCCTGTCATGCTATTTACAGGAAGAATTAGATAAGACACAAGAGATTATTGTTCTCACTGCCTTACTGCATCAGATATCATTTCAGGAAATTCCTATCTTTTGGTTTTTGGAAAGAATATTCTCAGGAATGTCTCAACTTAAAGCTTAGCTATGAGTAATGAGAAATATAAATGAGGTATTGATAGAAAGTGAGATATTCCACTTACCAAATATCTAAATTAACTAAAATGTTTCCTTAAACATAATTTTGAGAAAATTCAAGGATTTTGTTCCTAAATTTTACTCATCTTTTATTTAGATTATTAGCAAGAATGTCAGTGTGATGGGCACTCCAAGTGTATCTCCAAATATTTATTTCCTTGTATGTTGCAAAGGCCCCAGGTTTGGGGTTATATCTACTGCCTTCATGTTCTTTGGCACTAGTAATGTGGAGGGAAATTTTCTACGGTACTATTTATTGTACCTTGCTATACAGGTAGCTTCTGTTCCATAAGAAAAAAACTGTAGAATGTATTTACTTGGGATGTCTAAGGAAAAAACTTCCTTATTATGGATAACTGATATCCTGACTGGCATGAGATGAAATCTTCATTTTGATTTGCATTTCTCTAATTACTAGAGATGTTGAAATTTTTTCAAATATTTGTTAATTGAATGTATATCTTATTCTGAGAAGTTTCTGTTCAACTCCTTAGCCCATTTATTGACTGAGTTCTTTTCTTGACATTAAGTTTTTTTAGTTCTTTATATATCCTGGAGATTAGTGCTTTATCTGACATGCATGTGGCAAAAATTTGTTCCCAAAATGTAGGCTCTCTCATCACCTCATTGTTTCTTTCTTTTGCTGAGAAGAAGCTTTTTAGTTTGAGTCCATCTCATTTATCAATTCTTGATTTTATTTCTTGTGCTTTAGGAGTCTTGTTAAGGAAGTCGGGGCCTAATCCAACTTGATGAAAATTTGGGCCTACTTTTTTCTCTATTAGGCGCAGGGTCTCTGGTCTAATTCCTAGGTTCTTGATCCACTTTTAGTTTTGTGCATGGTGAGAGATAGGGGTTTAGTATAAGTGCTGGTGAGGATATGGGGGGAAAGGCACACTCATACATTGCTGGTAGGACTGAAAATTGGTGCAACCAATCTGGAAAGCAATATGGAGATTCCTTAGAAAACTTGGAATGAAATCACCATTTGACCCAGCTATCCCACTCCTTGGCCTATACCAAAGGACTTAAAAACAGCATACTGTAGGAACACAGCCACAACAATGTTTATAGCAGTTCAATTCACAATAGCTAAGCTGTTTAAGCAACTTAGATGCCCTTTAATAGATGAATGAATAAAGAAACTGTGGTATATATAAACAATGGAATATTACTCAGCATTAAAAGAAAACAAAATTATGGCATTTGCAGGTAAATGGATGGAGTTGGGGAATATCATGCTAAGCGAAGAAAGACATTCCAAAAAATCAAAGGCTGAATGTTCTCTCTGATAAGTGGATGCTGATCCATAATGGGGAGGAGCCATGGGAAAAATGGAGGAAATTTGATTGGGCAAAAGGGAGAAAGGGGAGTGGGTATGGGGGAAGGAAAGATGGTGCAATGATATGGGCATCATTACCATAGGTATATGTATTACCACACATATGCTGTGATGCTATATTGTGTACAACCAGAGAAATTAAAAGTTGTGCTGTAATTGTGTACAATGAATCAAATTCGGTTTTATAATTGGTTCTTTTTTAATTAATTAAAAATAAAAAAGAACCAATTATAAAACAAGTAATAAGACCAGTCAGATGCTTGTGTGACAATTATTATAGGTTATCACAACAAAGCTATTCTTAAAAATTAGTCAAACACATTTATTCTGAAAACTTTTAAATAAAATATGTTTTTCTTCTGGGAAAAAAATTAAAACTTCCTTAATCTTTCTGGATATAGTTAATTTCTCAGGAGTTCACTACCAGGACTCAGCAGCCACAAATAAGAGCAGCAAGTTTGGTATGTAACAACATTATTACGGCACCTTTTACTAAACTAGAACACAGAACACAGTGAATTCAAGATAACCAGCTGTGATGATAGCTTTTGGCAGCTGACTCAAGCTATCTATGAAGATTTCCTTTCTCTGCACTTCCAATTTGTGTCAGGCCATATTGTTTGCATTATCTTGTCTGTCCCTTGTATTTATATGCATTCTATCAAAACAATAATTTATTCTATTATCTTAGCCATGCCTGCTAGAGCAATAATGGCATTGGCTTATAACATAAGATGATTCCAAAATGTGTTTTCTAATTCATGTGTTCTATTGGTAATAGTTTTTCTCTCCTCCCCTGTTGTTAGTTATCTACAGATTAAAAATGTAATCCCCAAGAAGTGAGAATTGTTGACTTTCATCCTTGATGAACTTCAACAAGGGGCCTGTGCCTCAGACCTCAGCTTCCCTTCTTACTTCTTCAGGAAAGACTTTCCAGACCTACATCAAAGTCAAACTTCTGTGTTAAGTATTCTTATTGAGTGCTATTCTCTTCATGTACAATATAAGCTCTAGGTCTTTCACCTGAACTAATCAACTTAACCCCATATCGACCTTATTTTATAAACTCCACTATACTTCTTTTATATAGTTTGGCCTGCTATTATAGAATACCTGAAATTGTGTACTTTTGAAGAACATAATTATCTCTCACAGTTATGGAGGCTGCTAAATCCAAGATCAACATGCTGGCATTTGGTGAGGGTCTTCTTATTGAGTCCTCACATAGCTGTTCACCCCTTTGCCTTCTGCTAACAAATGCTGAGAGATGTGAGATGAAATTATATGTTCCTGTAACCCACTTCTGCCTTCTGAAAGGTATTTGATGAATACTAAAGAAATATCTCTAGATACTTTGTAAAAGTAAATGAAAACTAAATTTATTATGGTTTTAATTGACCTGAGTTTTGTCCCAGCTTTATTTACCTGCAAGGACTACTTCAGTTGAATACAACAAACAATTAAATATCAAATTAAAAGGCAGAGAAATCCAGAAAAGCACTTATCCTGAACTACAGATTTTAGCTGTCATTTTTTGTGTTTCAGGTCACTGCATGGGGAGTGGTAAGGGTACCATGAGGAGTACCACCTAGAAGTCACCCTATGATGCAGACATTTTCTTTCCTTCCCTCTAGTTTTGCTGACAGAGGAAAGCAGTTAGGAAAAATGGTTAAAGCAACATAAGAAAAAAGTGTAAGAAAATTTTTTAAAAAACACCTAGACTGAGATGTGAGGTAGGAAACAAAACCTGGGCCTCTGTGAGTCTTTCCCCACCCTCCTAAAAAAGAAACAAAAATCTATGGCACGTATCAGGACATCCAGTCATTTGTATTTTCTTGTAAACTGAAATCCTGAAACTGGTAGAGGATATATATCAGGATATCTATTAGGATGTCAGCACAGAAGTAGACTTAAGCACTAATTCAATGTAGTGTCTGTGTGGAACTGACCTCAAGTTTATGGGAGAAGATCAAGGGTATTTTTAAAATAGATCCTACAGAGTTGGAACAAAGAAGGAAATAGTTCCTAGATCACATTTACATCAAAATGACATAGGTACTAATATTTTACACTTGTCTAGTTCTTTGTTTATAAAAAGAACTCATGCTTATTTATCATCTAATAATTAAGCATCTATGGGCCTAATACTATTAAAACATCTTAGAATGAGGGGAATAGGGAAGAAACAAGTAGATGCAGAGTGTGTGTGTGTGTATGTGTGTGTATGAGTGTGTTTGTGTGTGTGTGTATGTGTGTGTTTGTGTGTGAAGGGGGGACCTGGTAGATAACTATGGATATGATAGAAAATCACTGCCATACTGTACATTGGCCATGAATGCAGTAAACCTATTTAATATCTTCAGAGATAGAAAGCTCACTAATTCAGGATTCAGCTACTACTTTTTTCAGGAAACCCAATTAACAAAACATATTTTCTTATTACAAAGTTGAAATCTGCACTTTACAATGTCTACCATATACCTTGGGAGTCTCACACATATGAACAACATGAACACAAAATAACACACACACACACACACATACACACATACACACACACAAACAATGTGTAGAACAAGAAAACTGTTATTTTTTACTAAATCACTTCTGCAGAGTAATTATATCTCAAATGTCAAATCAAAATCTATCATTGTCTTTATAGTTGCATACTGTATATATTGCAGTTGAATCCTCAAACTATTCTCGTCACAAATGTGAATCTTATCTAAAACCTTTGTTTATTGATATGGAAGAGAGTAGAGCTCTTTTCTAATGTATCCTGGTCTCCCTACTTTCTCTAACATTACAGAGGATACATTAATATGGGTTCCAATAGGCACTAAATAGACTCATCTATCAGACACTGAGTATAAGATACAATTGGGAACCATTTATATAGCCTAAGAAAGGCAATCACACCTAGAAGATGATCTAACATGTCTGACTTTTCCAGGCAAGGAAAGCTATCTTATTTCAGATACATGACTGGTTTGACACTAATAAATGTAACATTTAACTGTTTGAGCTCATATGGGAAAGAGGAAAAAAAAAAACAACTTTTTAAAGGATTTTATCCTTAAAATATTCATGAATTTTTACAATCTCATCCTCCCTAAGCCCATCATGAACAGGGAAGGCCAGCATTCCTTAAAGGTCTTCTAGGGGGAACAATTTAAAGAAGAAGTCAATAAAGAGACAGGATGAGGAGGAAAAGACTTGCTGATGAGCAGATGAAAAGCAAGAGAAACTGAAATATGGATAGAATTTCTAGACAATGAGGTTAAAGCTCTGTGAATTTCTTGAGTGGTGGGGAACTGTCCACATCCTTCCTCATAGTTACATCCAGATGATGGTAATATCCCAGTTGGATCTGTTTGGCATAGAGAGTTTAAGTGCCATTGTATCCATGGAATCCTTTGAACACCATGCCTTCTGAGCAAATGGCCCTCAAGGAGCATGACAGTGTCAAGAATGGGGGCAGCCAGATCTTATGCTCCAGGGCTCCCAGCCAGAGCCATACTCCTGTGCTGACTTCCAGCCTTAAAGAAGCAGAGTGGGGAGGGGATCATCTGCTTGGAATATAGTCAAGGGATCAACCAGATTGGACAGTGAACATTTCATCACCACTATGGGCAAAGACAGAAGCTCCTCACTGAAGTCCTGGATTGTCTAGGTTTTTGAACAATGTGGAAGGATGAGGAAGTGGGGATCCTCTATAATGGTGGTAACTTAATTTCCTGCCTACTTAATGGGAAGGGTATTAAAACTAATTAAATTTTATTTAGTGAAAGAATGGGACAATCCTCACTGTTATAAATTTGGACCTTGAATGTCTCCTAAGGGCCCATGTCTTGAAACTCAGTCCCCAGCCCAGGGCACTTTTTGAAGGTGGTGAAATGTTTAGTAGGTGTGGCTTATCAAAATGCAGCTAAGACACTGGAGATGTACTATTGAAGGGGATATTAGAATGCTGGGCCCTCCTCTTCTTTCTTTGCTTCCCTGCTGCTATGAAGTAAGCAACTTCTCTGTCACATACTTCTCTTATGATACACTGTGCCACTAGAGGCTCAAAGGCAAGAGGGCCAAAAGACCAAGAATTTCTATCCTCAAGCTAAAATCAACCTTTCCTCCTTATTACTGATTATTTTATCATAGTACTGGAAAGCTGATTAACACAGTCACACCCCATATTATATTAAAATGTAATACATGATTTTAGAGGAAAGAATGAAGAAAGTGATGTTTCAGGAAGTTATGTACTCAAGGTCACTAGTTTAGAATGGCTAGGACTAGAACATAACTCCTGATTCCTAATGAAGTTTTTTCACCCTTTGTGATAGTATTTGTTCTGAATTTTAATATTAGATTTAAAAAATAATTTTCATATATTAAATCAGAATAATTCAATATTGAAGTTCAGAGAGTAAATCTTGCTAGTGAGTAGAAAATGATTCAATATTTATTGGATTAAATCAACACCTCATAGGAAATTTTATTATAACAAAGGACACAAATAGAAATGCAAATTTCTAAACAAGTATTTATGCACAGGTATATTTATTTGGTCTTTTTACTACATACTGCTTGAAACAAAAGGTGAATTAGTTTCTGTCCCATATGGAGTACTTAATAGTTAAAAAAAAAGAAAGAATGAATGAATGTGAATAATTACTAAAACTGTCAGTATACATATTTAAATTTAGTTCTGATATTGATGTGGCAGGTTAAATTAAATGTCTCTTCAAGATAAAAATACATATATAGTTGATCTTTGAATGACATGGGTTTGAACTGCATGGATGCACTTACACACATTTAGGTTTAGATTTTAGAGATTTGTGACAGTTTGATAAAACCCACAAACTATATAGCTTAGATACAGTGAAAAAAAATTAACAGTTTGGTATGTCATGATGCAGAAAATATATGTGGATGGCAGTTTATTTTATCATATACTACAATAAAATATATATAAATCTATTATTAAAAGTTAACATTTATCTAAATTTACACAAAAAGACAAACCATACACAGTACCACATAAAGATGAAATATAAAAATAAAAAGCTGTATTAAATCATAATTCCATAAAATTAACTGTAGTGTATATTGTCCCACTGAAATAATTTTGTAGTCATCTACTGCTGCTATTTTTCTGACTCGGGTGTTGAAAGTTTCTGTTTAAAGCACTGTATGATATGAATTATGTCCTGTTGAGCAATGAACTTTTTGCCACAGTAAAAAACATCTCTTACACTTCTCTCATATTTTTCACTGTATATAATACATATGTACAAATACATACGAATCTGTGTTTATCAGGAAGGCTTCCGTCAATAGCAGGCTACTAGTTTTTAAGTATTAAGGGAATCAAAATATGCAGATTTTTGACTGCATGAACTTGAGCACCCCTAATCCTTGCATTGTTCAAGGGTCAACTGAATTTCCAAACTAAGCACATAACTCTTTTTCACAAAATATCCAACAGGATTCATGTAGATATATAAATAATTGTCACAATTCTTTTACACTGATCATGTAAAATAATTAGGGCTGAGCTTTAACTAAAAGATCCCTAAAAGCAGATAATATCTTTCTAAAGTAAAATAATTATCCAGAAACAGTGACAGAAGTAAACTGATTCAACTTTGAAACAGTCCATGATAATCTGACATGGTCAACTTAAACAAGATGCTTCTTTAAAACTGACATCCATATCAATGTTAATAAAACAATAAACAATAATTAAAACTATAATTAAATTCCTATTATTTTGTCAGTATTAATCACTGGTTGAATTGACGTTTCTGAGTTATTGGTTTATGTTAATTATTCTGTTGCAATTGAATTTTCAAAATTGTGTTGAATTTAATATTTTTTAACTTGCTTGTTGATTTTCCTTCCAAAAAAACCTTCAACAAGTTGTTAGTCACCTCTTACTGAAAGTGAAGTAGTTTTTAATGGGAATTATTTTTAGAAAAGTAAAAATTCCCTATGTAAAATTTAAGAAGATTGGTAATGAAGTAGGAAGATAGAAGACATTTTATTTTCCTCAAATGCTGTCTCTGGGATGTTGAGATTACTTGATGTCAGCACTGCCAAGAGCCTAGAATCAACCTCCTTTTGTAGAATGGGCTGACACTTTCAAAGTAATGAACCAAGTAATAAGCTAATGTAGATGGTGCTTGTAGCAGAAGCTAGAGGGTTGGAAAAGGTGAGCGATTTTCTTTCAATCTGGTGGCCGCTCCAAGAAGCTAGAAGTTTGGTGTAATTGGTGTTATTTGCTGGCAGTTGCCAACCAACTGTGCATTGCCCTGTGGAGGGAAATGTTTCAGGATAGTGGGAGAAGGGAGTGGCTCATATATAAAAGAAAACTCTTATAACCCTAGAAGATCAAAGCCTAAACCAAACAGGTGAGAATGGTTCACTTAGAGGGTCATCTATGGGAGAACTATCAAGGGGAGTTACAAAGGCTGCTAATTCCATTTGAGATTCAGTACTAACCAAGAGAAAATATAGAAACCAAGAAGGGGCCTATTTCCAAACAGTTTAAGGGAATGTGTCACATTTGTCTTCCTTCTGAAGCAAGTACCAGCTACGTGGCCACACCACTTGATGAGACACGGCTCTCAACATTTTGGTTTATCAGAGAGGATGAGTTCCTAAGAAGAATGGAGGTAATAATTCTGAAAGAAAACCATGTATCTGATTACTCAGACAAGACTCTAAATAACTACAGGAGGTCATTGGTAAAAGAATGTGATATGGAATAACAGGAGAAAGAGAGACCCAGTTTTCCTGGGGCAACTCTGTAGGCATGCATCCCAGTGGGAGAAAACAACGAAGTGACCCCACTGGAGAGTTACTGGTATAAAAAGAACATCCATAAGGAATAAGTCTGACATCTCTCTTATAGAAGTCACAAACAAGTCACCTGGGAAACATTTGCTGAATGAATGAATGAGTTATTAGATGAACAAAGAGGAATAATTCCTAAATTCTAAGATCCCTGGTATTCAAAGCCAATCCCCAAAAACCAAAAGTAAGAATTCCTGATGTAAAATTTAAGAAGATTGGTAACAAAGTAGGAAGATATTAGACATTTTGTTTTCCTCAAATGCTCTCACTGGGATGCTGAGATTACTTGATGTCAGCACTGCCAAGAGTAAAATAATTATCCAGAAACCAAAAGCTGAATGTTCCAATATGTGGATGCTAACACATAAGGAGAGGCAGGGAGGGGAAGAATAGAAATTTAGTGGATTAGACAAAGGAGACTGAAGGGAAGGGAGGGGAGATAGGAATAGGAAAGACAGTGTAATGAATCAGACATAACTTTTCTATGTTCATATATGAATAAATGACCAAAAATACTCCACATCACATACAACCACAAGAATGGGATCTTAATTAGAGTAAGTTTTACTCCGTGTATGAATGTCAAAATACACTCTACTGTCATGTGTATCTAAAAAGAACAAATAAAAAAATTAAAAAGAGGAGCTAGCAGGGTGTTGTTATGCAAATTATAGTCATCAAAGCCATGGCTATAGAATCTTAGATTGAAGATATAATTTAAGAAATACTCATCTAGATATCTCAAATATGTAAAAGAAATTTGGGAAGAATAAATATGCTGAAGGTGATTGACACTGCCATAAACAACTAATACCTAGGTGTGTGGTATTTCTGAAGCACATGTTCAGGATGTAATAACCCACAGAAACCACTGCCCACTCTTGATTGAACTGATACAACCAGAAGAAGTTAGGGATAAAAATCTGAGAAGTAGTTTAAAGTATCCAGTCATACTCATAAGAAATAATACATTTGGGAAAGAATCAGAAAAATATATATTTATAATCTCAGATCCCCGTGTATCAATACACTGAGCATGGAAGAATAAAGTGAATTTTAGATTCAAAAAATAGGGTAAAAATGCAGACTAAGTCCTTAGGATAAAACTTAAAATTTATATAATATATATACATTATTGAATAGGGACAGAATTTGGGAGAAAGAAAGAGAAAGAAGTTGATCAGTACAAAATGTCTATGATCTATCTTATCATCTTAAAATATGTGAAATAAATTATGCTGAACACAGTAGGTGAATAATTAATATTTGCTAAATAAGTAATTAAATAATTAATATTTGCTAAATAAGTAAAAGATGAGTTGGGCATGGTGGCATAATCCCAGCAACTCAAGAGGCTGAGGCAGAAGGTAGTGAGACTCTGTCTCAAAGTAAAAACAAAAAAGGGCTGGGGACATGGCTCAGTAAAGTGGCTCACCCTGGGTTCAATCTCTAGTTCTGAAAAAAAAAAGTTAGAGAAAAAGAATAAAACAAGTGAAATTTCAAAATAAATAGAAGAACCAGCTAAAGAAAAATAGACAAATGAAATTCAGTAGTTTCAAATTTGCTAAATGAGAAAATTTGACAAAAGTGACAAAACATTGAAAGTCAAAGCAACTGGATAGTAAAGAGAAAATGGCACTTTCAGACATACATATTGTGATATAATAAATCATAAAGAAGAAAGTAAAATAAATTTAAAAATATAGGCTAATTGAAACTAAAAATTTAATACAGGACAGGAAAAAAATATCTAGGCACAGACAAGTCATGTGGGTCCACAAGGAGTTTCCAGGGACAATCAAGCTTCCTGGACTGATAGTTTCCATCTGAGGCAGCTGGCATGCATTCTTCCATGGTAGGGAGCAATGCAGGAAAGATCCATGTGTTATCCTTATGCTCTCCAACTCTATATTTGAGCACAAAGTCTCACATCCCATTTGCCATATCTCCTGTGACTTTATCATCCTAGAATCATTGCAGAAGGCAGGGGTGTTCTTAATTCCTAAGCTTTCATGCCTAAACAGGACAGTTGAGCCACCACTACCACTGCACCATCACGATGACTGTAACAGCATGTCCCAGATCCCCAAACAATTAAAACGAACTAAACATTCATGATCAGGGAAGATGAAGCATCCAGGAGATCATTAAATATAAAGAAACAATAGAAATGATACATACTCTGACCCCATGAAGAATAGAGGCTACCTTTGCTGTACTGTAGTAGGTATAGAGCTCAAAATTAGTATGAAGGAAAGTTCCAGCAGAGATGGAGAACTCCAACTCAAGATACTAAGCTGTAACTAGTGTACTCGACAGGTTCTTTTAATGTTTTCACTTCCTTCCCAAAGAAGGCAAATGAATTAATAATGATGATTCTGCACAAAATGGAACATGTTTTTAAACTGGTGAGGAAGTGACATGCTAGATGGAAGCATGACCAGAATGGGGAGAATGAAGGTAGATTGGATCACAAAAATTTTGAAGGAAAAAATCAGCTTAACTCTATACCTGAAAAGAAAGACAACTTGAGTAGAGTTTAGAATCTTTACAATGCAATTCTAAATTATCTGCAAGAGGAAGTAACCAGAGGTGCCAAAGGAAACACAATCTCACAAAATAAGTTCATAACCCAGCATGCATGAGATAGCTTGGGAGGCTGAGGCAAGAGCATCTCAAGTTCAAAGCCAGCCTCAGCAACTTAGTGATACCCTGTTTCTAAGTAAAATATTAAGGGAAGGGGGCTAGTGTGTTGCTTAGTGGTTAAGCACCCCTGGGTTCAATCCAAACCAATGAATAAATAAGTAAAGTAAAAGCAATGCAGAATAATGAAGGAGATTATTCATTTTCAAGAAGAAACCACCCTAACTGATGATCTGCAAATGGAATTACTGACTTGAATGTGGTTTAGGAAAGAAAATATGGAATGTGATTGTGAGTAAGAAACGCTTACACCTAATCAACTATGTGCACTCTGGAGAAAAGAATTCATTAACAGAAGGAGATGGTTGGTTAGCATAGAGCCTAAAATGTATGGATTTAGATACCATGTGGTGTAATACCTCCCATTATCCTATTAAAAGGCCTTGCTCATATCCAAGCATTCTACATTAGATTTCATCATTCATTTCCAAACTCTGCTGCTTGCATTTATGAACATTGCCAACCTTAGTTTTTCTGAAATGCTTCAGTATAAACAGAAGTTTCATTGCACTCAACAGACTGACCAGGCTACAAGTTCTTATTCTGCTAAAAACCAACTTTGTGTCCTGACGGTAATATACTTAAACTTAAGAAAGTTTGTGATTAGCAAATGAAAGCACATGTCTGAAACTCATTGAAAACTATAAAATATTACAAAGATGTCAAGCATTATTACTTTCATCTTTGTCAATTTCTGATTTGGGTATCTATTGCTTTTAGGGATTTGTTGTTAGCCTTCCGTAAATGAAGTAACTCAGAAGCTTCCTCCTGTGGTATAAGAAAGCCCCACAATGTGAAGTGTGAGTTCTGCCAACCTGAATCAAAATAGTTGTGGTCCTATGGCTGCTGCGACAAAATGCTTTTGTACTTGTTACTAAAAGGAACCTACCTGCAACAAATGTTGGTCTTTTTCCAAAACACCTCTCCCCTGAAAGGTAGCACAAGCTGCTGAAATGGCTCTGTGTTGTGAGAGCCGTGCACCACATGGGTTTACCTAATTAATAATTTTTAGAGTTATTTTCCTCCTCTTTGTAGCTCCTGAGCAGAGGTTCTGAGGAAACCATTCCACATCGTGAGAAATGCCACTTTGCAAGGGTGCTACATTCTGTATTTCTCCCCCAACTTTGATCCCTGTTCATTGGCCCCTTTGATCTCTGAACAGGATGTACAAGGTTCACTAATCAATGTGTTCCCTCATTTTTGGCTCCTTGTTAAGTGTTTACATTTAAATCATTGACTAGATTAGGTGAATACATATGACTTGAATCTTTTTCCACTGCTCTTTTTTCAAAAAATGGAAGGAAAAGAAGGGCCTTCTAATTTTCAACCAAGATTTTATTTAGGAGAGTTAAGCATCAAAGTATAAACTGGGGACTGCAAATATAGTGCTTATTTTTACTTTTAAAATGTGGATTCCTTTTGAGGGAGAATGAGATGATGATGGAAGGGAAGATCCAGGCACATTGTCACCCATCCCAAACCCAAGGCAATGTGGAACACAAGACCTTTTAATCTCAGGTGCTAAGGGTGAAATGGACCTGCAGCAAGCTTAGTCCCATCTCATCTAAATATGAAGAGTCTTCCCTCTCAAGGACTCACAATGTGTCTGGACAGGTAAGAAGCCTATTACTGAGAAAAGAACCTACAAGACAAAAATTAATATGTGCTATTTAAAAGGGGAGAGGACCTTTGAGAGCTGGATAATTTAGAGAAACTTCTTAAATAGGTTGAGTCAAGTTTATTCCAGACAGTAGGAACTATGTGCAAAGTTTTAAAGATGGAAATGCCTGAGCAGAAAGTTCTGGACCTGGTTAGTCAAAGTAACTAAGGATTTGGGAAAAGATTGGCATTGCCAAGCAGATACTCTAGGAAGTAATTAAGCTAAATAGTTTGGCAGGACTAGTTTGGGTTCTGAAATTTCATTTTATTGTACTGTTAACTATAGCAAAACAAGTCACTTATTTTAGCAGCTGAGAATTGCAATCTTATTATGTCTAAGAATGGACTTAATACTATAGGCCTCTCAAAATTATATATAATAAATAAAATAACATATGCTCTTCCTTCTTCCTCTCTTTTATTTATGAACTTGAGATTTCAATAGTTACTCTCCAGACAATTGCCAAAGGAAGTTCTCTAATATATGCCTATATTTTTATACCATTCCTACTCTTTATGAACATGTTGTTCTAAGGTGTATATTTGCTCTGATCCATTGATACCCCATCCTCCAATTTTTTTTGAAAGAGAAAATGAGAGCATATTTTAGCATATTTTAAATCATCCTATTGTTTTGCATACTAGTCTGTATCCATAGTTCATCAGATCAGACTGGCAAGTGGCTAATCTTAGAGACTTTCTCTCTAATACAAAATAGCCTCTTCTAAGGCAGTCTACATCTTTAAGCCTCAACCAAAGGAAAAAGAAAGAACATCCAAATCTCATAGTTCAACATAAAGAATTATAGCAAAAACTACTTAAAATTTTCACGTTCATAGAATCATAAAAATCATATATTGTTGGATCTTGGAGTATGAGATGACAAGTGACACTTGGAATTCAATATGGTCATTTACATCAGTTTTCAGATGAATAGACTCGCTCTCATGGTTTGCCCAGAACTTCCTGACTAGTGGAATCTTAGGTTTTCTATCCTCTGCTTTCTCCTAAATCAGGTTTTCCTCTTTTGTTAAACAAAGGACTTATCTCTTGGCAGATCTATCCAGTTTCAAATTCTGTTATCTCCTTTCTCATAAATCTTGGAAAAAAATCAAAGCCTTAGAAGGCAAATGATAGCACTTTAAATTCAGTTCATGAAGGAACACACTAAACTGGCCTGCTGTGGTTCCAATGGTAAGTGCTAAGTGGCAAAGCAAGTTAATGCCCAGGTTGTTTGCCGTTGGAGGTAAAAATACATCTGGAGGTCTCAGCCAAGTTCCTGTGGAGATTTGTCCACATCCCCAAAATACCACACACACTTGGCAAGAATGGCAGATGATGGCCAAACAAGGCCCAGATCTTGAATAGCAAAAGTATTTCGAGTAAAGAACAACATACAATGGCAAAGCTTTCATTCTTAGGTGTGTCATTTTATCACACTAAAATTCCATAACCTTCTGTTCCTCTTTCTTTCTTTTGCATCTCCTCACCCTGAATTCCACAGTCTACAAAATATAAAAATAACTTTCACTTTAGATTATACTTGGATAGGATAATGATCACAATTAAGTAGCTCATCTGCTCATTGCTTTTTCTTTCTACTTGTCCATATTTTAAAAAATTTCTCCAAAGTGACAATATGCATTATAGAATGAAAGAAATAAACTTTACCAAAAATAATTTAGTTTACTAAGGGTCTCACAATTAGAATTTCAAAATTATCTTTCCAAAGGCATTTCCAATTTTTCTTAATTGTGTTTTATAGCCATCACATTGCTATTTGCTTTCCTTAAAAATAATACTTGAATGAGATGCCTGGCTTCATTGTTGGTAGGGTTATTTTAGAGAGAGGGGCATATTTTTGGAAGTAGTAAATACAGTTTTAGCATATGGGTGAAAAAAGAGACTGATGTTGCAGTTGAGAAATATATTATTTAAAAATGTTTAATTAGAAGTTGGGGATGATCTCAGTGACACAGTGCTTACCTAGCAGGTTTGAGCTTCAGAACTTCAAAAAAATTAGTTTAAATAAAACAATAAAATTAAACAGATAAGGGCAACAAAAGGTTGCCCCATTGGTTTGGAATGAAGCTGCTAATTCAGGATAAAAATTCGGTTAATATATAAATGTTTTCCGTAAAGTGGTTGGATAGATAGAATTTAAGACCAAATCCATGAAGAATTTCTGTCTTGAAGACATGTTTTCAAATTCATCAGTGTTACTGGTTTTGTTTAATAAGTTTTTTTTTTTAATTACAACACTGGGAACAACTGTTTATTTGTTTTAAATATGAGCTAAATTAAGGTGCTCAACTACCATTTAGCATGCAGCAATATTTACCAAATGTCCAGGCTTCCTGGAGGTACATCATAGCAGTTATATTGTGACTCTTTTGCCCTTGAAGAATGATGACAAGGGAGAGTATGTAAAGTAGTTCTGAAGAATACTTCAATTTTGTTAAGAGTTGCCTAAAATTTCAAAATTAAAGTGAAATTTGGTGGGATAAAACCCATTTTGACATTAAAAACAATCCCTACCACTTCTTATGATGAGCAAATCCCAAGTCAGAGGAGACATGCACATCCATGTAATTTCTTTGTATTCTACTACCTAATCAAATAAAAACCTGGCCTGTTTCTCATGCACTGCACTCTGAGCCTGAGATGTAACTCAGGAGGAAATGACATTAATAATAGCGTCTGTCACTTAATAAGCACTCAGTACTGTGCTAGACCCTAGACCCTGGGCTACATACTTTCAGGCCCTGTTTTACTAAGTGCTGGTGATAAATAACATCCCAACCTTACAGACAGCCCAACAAATATCCAGAGGGATTATTTGCTAGGTATATGTGAAGTGCTCAATACACAACTACTGAATCATAGTGTTATAAAAGGAACTTCCTAACCCCTGTGGCTGCAGCCATAGTCTCTTCAACTTATCGTGCCAAAACTCTGGCCCTGAGAAGGATGAAACAGATTTGTTCTAAACCTACTTGGCTGGGATAGAGAGAAAAATCTGATCAAAAGTCTCAATATCAAAATGTCTTTTCTTAATTCCTTGATTTGCCTTTTACGCTTCAAGGAGGAAAGAGTTTGCTTATGAGTTTCTATCACAGAAGAGAAAAACACTTACATTGAGATTTTTGACAAGTTCTCATCCTTTGCTGATGTCCCAAGGACCAACTGGGGATGAGAAACATTGGGTTAAAAAAATAATAATGGTCTCATTCCCCTCCCTCCCTTCATTCTTCCTTCCTCTCCTTCCTTATTTATCTTTCTTTTTCTTTCCTCCCAACTCTGTGTTTGTATGAAAGCAGGTGTGTGTGCCTGTAGATATCTGTTTGAGCTAATGAAACTGACTATATTATCTAACTAAGGCATGAATCTAGAAGGACAAATTATAAAGAAGAGAAAATGTATGTCTAGTGACATCACCTCAACTTGTAGTGCCTCATGGTACTTACTCTCCCTTCCCAATGCTGCATCCTGTCTGATGAGCAATGGCTTTGGCATGCCTTCTTGACTGACCTTATTTCAACTCTCCCAACTTATTGTTTAATAATTTTTATTTAACTTATATTCTGTGCCAAATATGTGCTGAACTGGCATTCTTCACACACTATGCTATGTGCATATCTTTGCTTCCCCACATATATGCAAGCCACTCACTCACCTGAATGATAAAATTATGGAGGAGGGGAGAGTTAGGTGATAAAATAAGTTAGGAAACAAAAAAGTAGTAGCTAAACTGTGATTCTTAGTTCAAGACAAAATTAACAGTGCTATCAAAAGAAATTCTTGTGACTGCTGGGATAATTTCAGTATAAACTGGATTTGGATCATATTAGGAATAATTTCTATGTTTTCCAGGTGTGACAATTATAATATAATTACATAAAGAAATGTCTTTATCCTTAGATGTACACCATGTTTAAGCATCAAGAGTGATGATGGTCAAAACTTACTTCCAATTAGTTTCAATAATAATAAAAATTTTTCTGATGTATCTAAAACTAATGCATTTATATAAAAAGCATATAGCTTAGGGAAAAGGCTTATTATGTTTAGATTTTATAAGTCCATATATATATTTTATTGGTATGTATATTTACTGTAAATCACATGTTTATGTTATTAACATATAATGTTTATATGTTAACAGAAAATATTTATGTAACATGTAAAAAGTATGCATATTATACAAAGAGTATATTAATATTTATTTTGCTTAATAGATTTATGTTTTATATATATTAAATGTATGAATATCTAAAGAAGTAATATAGTAGTTTTTACTGAATCATATTATTTATGTAAATATATTAGTAAATATGTAATGTAAAAACAAACAATTGTGGTGAGGATTAAGTAAGCATTTTTATTTTCTGAAATATATTTAATTATTTAATTATCTCACTAAAGTATTTAAAAGTAGGTTATGCACTTGACTCAAAACAACTTTGGGCAGCATTTTGGGGAACTGGAGGATCAGTTTGAATAGCATGAAGAGAATAAAGTTTACTAACAGGGGAGACTTTGTTCAAAGATAATTAAGTGTTGACTTTTAAGGAAAGAAACTGCCTTACCCACCAGTCTTTTTGAAGCAGGAAAGACTAATTTGTGAGAGGTGGAGGAGGGGGCATGCTGCTCCCTCTTAGAGCCATTCGGGGACCTCTAGACTTCCACAGGAAGTCCCTTGCTCCTTACCGCACCCCTTAAACTACTGCTTACAGGGAACACAGTACTAATTGCAGAGTGGTAAGGGGTGGGATGTATGATGAAAAGGTTTGTTTTTGGAAAGAAACTTCCCCGTTTCCCTTGAGCTCTTGTGAAAGATGTTTCTGATGCAGATAAATGAGCCAGGCAGAGCCTTCAAATATCTAGCATACAAAACAGATCTCAAATATGATATGGTCATCCTAAAGAAGTGAACTCCCAAGGAGGTGACACTGAAATGTAACTGTGATAGCCCCAAGTAAGGTGTTGGTTTTCCAGAAACCAAGTGAGGTTTCTGGAGTAGTTCCTTTTGGAGCCTTGGGCAAATTTCATGTTTATAAGATGTAGATGATGCTCATTTTGCTCAGAAAGTCTTTGTGAATTGTAAATTACTTATAAAAATAATTTTAAACTTTTGTGAGTACAAAGTAGCATTTAAATGCTTAATAATAGTTCTTTATGCCACATGCCATCTTCCTAATGGGAGTTTATTAAGGAGTTCCTGTTTAGCTGGAATAAATTTTTTAATTGTTATTTTTTGTGGTGGCGGGGGGGTACAGGGGATTGAACTCAGGGGTACTCAGCCACTGAGCCACATTGCCAGCCTTATTTTGTATTTTATTTAGAGACAGGGTCTCACTGAGTTGCTTAGCGCCAGGCCATTGCTAAGGGTGGCTTTGAACTTGGCAGTTCTTCTGCCTCAGCTTCCCAAGCAGCTGGGATTACAGGCATGCACCACCGCACCTGGCTAATTGTTCTAATTTTTAATTGAAACAAAATACTCTGGGAAAACAGAAAATGCAGTCATAAAATATTTTTATAATTCAGGTAAATGAAATAGAGGGATTGTATTCCTACTTTCCTTTCAATATCTGCCTTTTCTAAAACAGAATTAAAGTTAATTTCAAAAGTTGTTCTGCCATCTGAGGAGAAAACAAGATGGTCAGAATATCCTTGGAATCTCTCACAATCAACAAAGGGAGGGTTGTTTAATGGGATGGAACAAAACTACCTTATGGAGATGGCCCAGATAAAGAGCCAAAGCATTAATGTAAACATGAATGCAAATTCTCTGTTCATGGAGTAGCTATCAGGAATTGGCCTTACCAGAAACCCTTTGTAAGTTATATGTTAATCCTTACATCTAACTTTTGAGAAAGACATTTTTTTTTTCTAAATTACAGTGGAGAAAACTGAGACTAAGTAGCCAAGCAATTTACTCAAGTTCACATGGCTGGTATACAATAGAGGTAGGATTAGATCCCAGGTATTTTTTCTGCAGAGAATACCCTTGGACAAGGACATGAATAAAAAACTAAGCCACATAAATTAAAACTAAATCAAAAGTGCATACTAAAAACTCTTCATTTCAGCATTTTTAATAAGGAAATACTTGACATTCTTATCTTTCTAAGTAAGTCTCTACTGAGTACACAATAAATATTTTTTGTTAAATATGATACTAGGACTAAGCATATTTACTAACTTTATTATGTCAGTTATCTAATCCGTTATGTCAGTTATCTAAATACTTGCATTTTTTACTTCAAAGTAAACATTTCATATAATTATTAAACATTTATTGACTTTATATTGACCATAAATTATACTGCTTTTCATTACACAATTATGGGCATTTTGTGAGAATTTAAAGAGCAGAAAAAGATGAAGTAGCTCTCTAGAAATGTCTACAATCCCAAAGATGTGTCAGACAAGGATAAAAATGTTAAACTCTGACTTTAAAAGATAATGTCAATTAACTTATACAGGATCTAACTAAAATACCATTCAAAAAATGGACTTGTTTGCTTGTATATACATGGCAGAAAAGACATATTTATTTCTGGAAGACGGAGTAAGGCATTGAAATTTGAGATGTAAAGAAAACATGGAGCCCCATAAAGCAAGTTTAATTTTGTGAACCCAGGTGAATCTCCAAGATATAAAGAGCTTTTAGAAATAAGGTAAAACTGAGGACATTCAGAAGGCTGATGCTAAAATTCTAATGCATTTTTGAATCTGCCAAATAATAAATTCACACAATTTCCAGGAAAAAAAAATTTCTGAAATAGCTAATCAAATTGATGACTTGTCAGAATCCACTAGAAATAGTATGGGTTCACAAAATACGTATCATTTAAAGCAGTGACTTTTTAATACATTTTTAATTGTTGATAGACCTTTATTTTATTTATTTATATGCCGTGCTGAGAACTGAACCCAGTGCCTTGCACATGCTAGGCAAGTGCTCTGTCACTGAGCTACAACTTCAATCCAGCAGTGTTTTTTTAATTCTTTAAAGTTTATTAAGATCATTAGATCATATATTAAGGAAATGGTGTCAATATAGTGAATCTTGCTTTCATAAAGACAGTGATTAGAGCCTAACATTGTTTCTATGAAATTCTGAAGATGCATAATGCATGAAGAACCAGAGTGCCTGATGTTCTGGTCCTGTTTTCATACTCTCTAGGCACAAGTGGAGGGGAGGGAAGCAGGGCTAATAAGCCATGTGTGGGAATCCTCTCTGTCCCCTGTCTCAAAGACTGAGGAAAGGTGTGCTTTCCTTGATGATTCTCCTGCCCGTTAAAGGAAAATAGACTAACTGTAGAAATCTAGAGTGTCCACATCCTGAAGGGTGCTCTTGGAATTTTGCAAAGCCTATTGTATGCAACCATAAGCATTATGTGGAATTTCAATTTGAGAATCCTACAGACTGAATCCCAAATACTGTGTATTTATCTCACTCCTTCTAGTTCTTTACTAAGTGAACACATTTGTTTGTTTATCTGTGTTAGTGGACTGAACTTTTTGTATGGAAGTTTTTTTTTTTCCCCACCCTATCATCTGAACTTGTGTGTTGTATGTGTCTGTGTGGGCATAATGTACTTGTACTCACCTACATGAGCACATATGAGTTAGATGAGCATTCAGGGGTTATAACAGATGTTGTTCTTAAAATATCTTATTTGTCAATATGCAGGTGCTTCTCCATCGGTGAGTCCTATTGGTAAACTCCCAAGCTGAATGTTTCAGTTATCATGCTCAATTTTTCAAGAATAGAAAAGGCACAGATCAGCCCTCCAGAAGAAATTAAAAACCCAATCCAAACACTGAGTTAGTTACAGTTGCTTGCAGAAGTGATTTGCTACTCTGAAGGGCCCATAAAAATCAGAATCTGCCCCTTTTGAGCCATTTCTCCTCTTCTATGCTGCTTGAGGATGCCCTGAAAAGCATTCTACAGATAATGATGGCTCTGGCTCCCTAACATCCTGTTTTCTCACTTAGAAGGAATGCAGGAAAAAAGAGCCCTATGGTTCATTCCACTCTCTCAAGTGCAGGACAAAATGCAAGCCATATTTATTATCACTCTCTAAATCACTGGGTTTACAGGATAGTGAACAGTTTTATATTTTTTCAGGGTCTTATTTTGAATAATGGCATGTTTAACATGTGTTACTGTGGAGTCAGATTGCCTAGAATTGAATCCTTCCTCTGTCATTTAACAAGCTGAGTGACCTTGAACATTTAAGTTATTTAAATTCCTGAAGCTTCACTTTCCTTTTTCTATAAATGAGAAATATTAATGCAAAATCTCCCCACAAGATTGGTGCCAAGTACTAAATGTGATAATGAATTTAATGCACTTCCCATAATGACCAACACCATGGTTAATGTTAACAAATATTAGCTGTTCTTATTAGCAAAATTATAGAAGCATAATCTCATCTAAAATTTTAAGGTCAGAATTATTTTAATTCAGTGTTAGAGCAATATAGTGAATGTAATATTATTATTTTTTTAATTTTTTATTGTTGGTTGTTCAAAACATTACAAATTTCTTGATATATCATATTTCACATTTTGATTCAAGTGGGTTATGAACTCCCATTTTTACCCCATATACAGATTGCAGAATCACATCAGTTACACATCCTGAATGTAATATTATTACAAAATACCCTCATCAAGATCTGTGATAGATTGAGTTGTGCCATAAAATCAGTGATAAGATTTGTGAGTTTTAGAAATGTGGACAAGAGATTTTACAGTCATGTATTTCTGTCCATTTAATTTTTTGCTCAAAATTGAACCATAATAAACAAATTCAAACCCACTTGTCTCTTGAATTCGTCCATAGCATCCTTAAATACTTTTAAAAACATTCTGATACCTTTGCATTCAGCAGCATTTCCATTTCTTGCCTGGTAAGAATCATTTAGGTCAGCTGTTAAAAACACATATTCAAATACCTACCTTAAGAGTGTTTGTAATTCAGTATATGTTGAAAGTGTGGCCTAAAATTTGGGTGTTTTTAAACTGATATCCTTGTCACCAATTACACTTTGGAAACTGTATTACCATACATCCTGTTAGGAGCTTACCTGCCAACCCTTTTAAATAGAGTCTGGAGTCTTGGGGTATGTGGCTGTGATAGGCTTCCACCTCTCTTTCCTCTGTCTCCTCCTCTTTGTAATGGTCATGGCAATGAATTTTAAATGAAAAGTGCAAGTTGTCATTAAATTATGAGTCATATAATAAGTGTCTTCAGGACAAAAAAAAAAACTCATAAAATCATGAACATGCATAAAATAAAGGTAACTGGGCCAGGCAGGGTGGCACAGTCCTATAATCCCAGCTGCTCAGGTGGCTGAGGCAGGAGCATTGTGAGTACAAAGTAAGACTCAGCAAATTATCAAGGTCCTAAGCAACTCAGCAATACCCTGTCTCTAAATGAAATACAAACAAGGGCTCTGGTTGTGGCTCAGTGGTTAAGTGTACCTGGGTACAATCCCCAATACCAAAATAATACATTAATACATACAGACTTACATACATAAAAATAAAGGTAACTGATCAAGACCTAGATGCCCATAATGCAGGTAATTCCACGGTGGCCCCAAGAATATGCCTCTGTCAGTCCTATTTAACACAACTGGTGTGATTTAGAGATAAGAAGTAGGTAGTAAAAAACCTCACTTTGATAGAGTTTACATAACTTTGTAGAGTGCTGCTGTATAATCATTTCAGCTAGTTTCAAATCTCTTTCCAGATTCCACTGGAAACCAGAACTGTAGCACCCTGAAAAAAACCTATCATCATTCATTCATCCACCAGAGAAACTTCCCTTAATTTCTTGAAAGATCTAAACTTGCTACTTGTTCACCAAGATTGTTACTGCTTTCCTTACATACTAAACATCTCCAGTGTCATAGACTATAATGTTGCAAACAAAAGGATTATGCCCTCCTTCAGCAGGCTTCCTGTGGGATGGAAGCAGGAAGGGGAGATGGATTACATGGAGAAAAGGCCTGGTTTGAAACATTAATCTTCAGTAATTAGTAAATGAGGAAGGAAATACAGCGAAGACCTGGAAGTTCAATTAGCTTCTGCAAAAACAACCTATTTCTAAAGGTGATTGAATCTGACAATTTATCTTCTAAAATAAAACAATTAAAAATGTCAAAAGGAAATTATAACAATTGTTCAGTCAGCCTCATAGAAAAAAGCTAAATCAAAAGTGGGGGGCCTCTTTAGAAAGCACCTGTGTGTATTGTGTGACTGTTTATTGTCTCTCTCAAGTATAATTAATAACTAGAAAAGTAAAGATATATGGAGATATATATGCATATATATGTATATATCTCCATATGAGACAGAGAGTTTACTTTCAATAAACTTTCCTTCCTTGTTCTCAATGCAATCTTTTAAAAATGTGCCTCCATACATCAGAAAGATCACATATTTATTGTTCTCAACTTTAATTTTTTGTCTGATTTATAAATACATTTTCCGTGTTGGGTGCATGGGGTGGGAGGGGATATCCAACTGAACCTGCTAAAAAACTGAATGCCACATGTTTTAAAGCACTTGACAATAGGCTCATTAAAATCTCTTCTAAATGTGGAAACTTAGGTGCTGAAAAGATAAAACCACTAGCTGCTAAATTTGCAATTTAAAAAAGGCAAATTCAAAATGTGTCAGATTTAACAAAGTTATTGCTGAGGTCCCATTTCGGAGATAAAAGATAAAAGGGCAGCAATCCACTTTGCCCCCAGCAGTTCAATGAAAGTTGTGTGATTTCTATTACTTCATCAAGTAACTACAAAGTAGTTTCCTCCCAGTAACTCTTGCTCTGGGTGTGTGTGTGTGTGTGTGTGTGTGTGTGTGTGTGTGTGTTCTAAAATATCTGACTGTGGAATGAGAAAGGTTTGTTTGAAAGTAACAAAGCATATCTAAAAATCCCTAGGCTAGGGCTGGGGTTGTGTGCTCGGTGGCAGAGTGCCCAGAATGTGAGGCACTGGGTTTAATCCTCAGCACCACATAAAAATAAACAAAATAATGATATTTTTTAAAAATTAAAAAATAAACTTAAAAAAAAACACAACAGACACTAGTATGGCAATATGTAAATCAATGGATGTGTAACTGATGTGATTCTGCAATCTGTATTTGGGGTAAAAATGGGAGCTCATAACCCACTTGAATCAAAGTGTGAAATATGATATATCAAGAATTATGTAATGTTTTGAACAGCCAACAATGAAAAATTAAAAAAAAAAAAAACAAGCAAACCCTATGCTCAATTCTGACACCTTACCACAAACAAACTACTACTGGTAATACCTGAACTCAAACACTTATTATACCAAGCATAAAGAAAAGCACTTAGAAATTGGCATTACACTTTTGAATTTATGAATCTGCTTCCCCTCATCTTTTTTCCTTTCTCATTGTTGGCTTCAAGTTACAATCTGATTATCACAGTGCTTTAATTTTATATTTTGTCTGAATATTTTAAGATTCTAAGTCACACTGTGATATAGAAAACAAAGTCATTTAGTACACTTTTAATGAGTTTTCTGGCAACTGAGAATTATCTTTACAGATCACTTTAATTATTAAAACTGTCAAAGCCAGCTATATCCACAATTACTTAGTTAAATTTTATCTTCTAAGGAAGACTCTGAAATCCTTACCAAGGTATTCATTAAAACTGTGGACCAGAGTGCACTCTTGGTCCTTTTGACAAACTAAGCTTCATGTTTAAACAACAGATGTAATGTCCAAAGTCTGCATCCTCAGAGACAGTCTAGGAGACAGATGGAAATGTAAACAGGATGCAGAATTTCTTTGGCGAATACAGATTTACTTTGAAGATTTCATTGAATCTTTTAGACTTGTAAGCCACGCATGGCACCAGAAAGCAAGTTTACCGTGCAAACCTTAACCAGATACTAGCTACAATGGGGGAATCTCAACAAATTTAGATGTGTGGTTCAGATAATTCCCTTGAAAGTTCAGATAATTGCCTAAAGCTTATTTAAATCTATGGTAAGACTTTACCCTCTTCTTCACCCCATCTCATCTTTTCTTTTTTCTTCCATAATCCTCCCCACCCTACTCTGATCTTTTTGTCATTCTCCAGAACACCCTCTTTTAAATCTCCCTGTTTTATCCTAACTTTCCACCTCACTTTTGAAAAGACGCTCCCATGCTGGCAAATTCCTAAAGTCAGAATGCAATGGGTTTGATCATCATCTTCTCCTCTGAAGCATCAAGCGTTTCCAAGAGCAAAGAAAAAAATATCTTGGCTCTTTGGAAACTTGATCAGGATGATTCTAAAAAATATATATAGATAGATAGATAGATATAGATATAGATATAGATATAGATATAGATTTATAAACACAGATTCTAATGAAAAGATCAGAGTGCCCACCTTCAAATGTTGCTATGAAAGGAAAAATATATTGGCTGGGCAATGGAAACATTCACAATTACCTGTAAATCTAAGACATTTGTCTTGCCATGGTTTCAAAAATGTCAAATGAGTAACTGTGAATAATGTTCAGGATTCGCAAAGAGTTCACGTTCAAATACAATATTCCTCACATTTAACTTTCCAGGATATATTACAATTGGTTTTGCGGGGAAGCAAAACCCTTTGATCCTTAAGTTCAAAAACAGCCACCAAGTCCTTGGGAAACAGCAGATAAGAGTCTTACCCTTCTGATAAAAAGAAACACATTTTAATCATTCTCAGTAACTGTCTCGATAAAAGGTAGTTGAACGTCCTCCTGAAGAATTACAGAATCTTTGTGTGACTTAAACAAGCCGAGGTTTCTGGGATTTGGGTTCAGATAATGCAGTGTGTCTGACTATCAGCAAATAGCTTACCATTAAACCTGTAAGAATAGTTAATTGTAATATTATTTATTCAAAAAATAGGAATTGAGGATCAAAACAAACTCTCTCTTCAAGCAATACTTAACTCCATAAAGGATACAAGTCATTGTCAGAAAAAAATTATAATGCACAGTAGAAAACAGCGTATATCCTAACAGGGATGGATGGGGAGTCATGGACATACAGAGGGGGGAAGGTGACATACAATAGACAGAAAGGTCTGGAATTAAAGTGGGATTTTTAATGAATGGGTAGGATTTAAACATCTAGGAATGAAGAATAATGATTTAAACTAAATAACTAGCTTTAACTGGAAAGCAAAACACATACTTGAAATTAAGCAACGTAGGTTAATTGGTCCAGAGTAATGGCAGTTGATAGTGAAAAATAGCACTATGTGAGAATAAGTCTTGATGGATCCCTGAGTGAGTGGGTAAGTCTTAATGTTGGAGTTTAAATAGATTTAGCAGTCAGTATGGAGCCATCAAAAGCTTATGATAATCCATGAATTTTCAACCAATTTTTAACAAACAAGGTAAGGATTGTTTTTTCTACACACGATATTGGGACAATTGGATATCCACATGTAAAAAGATGAATTTATTTCACTCCACACACATGTAAAAAGTTACTCAAAATGGATGAAATCTATTTGTAAAGAATAAGTCTATAAAGTTTTCCTAAGAAAATTTTTATGACCTTGCATTAGGCAAAGAATTATTAGATATGACACAAAATGCATAATACCCAAATTGTTTTAAATCAATTAATTGGACGTGATCAAAATTAAAATTTTGCCACACTAAAAATATTAAAGGGAAAATGAAAATACAAAACATGGACTGTGAGAGAATATTTCCAAATCATAAATCCAACAAACGACTTGTATCCCGAATAAATAATGTGCTTTTGCAATTCAGTAGTAAGACAAATAATCCATTTTATAAAAAAGGAGAGAGATGATTTGAATAGACATTTTACATAACAAGCACAAGAGACACTTTACTTCATTAGTCATGAGGAACAAGCAAATTAAAACCACAATGAGATACAAATTCATACTAGAATAGCTGTAATCAAAAGTTAGTGGCTCTGAGTAGCTTGAGTGGCTGAGGAAGAAGGATCACAAGCTCAAAGCCAGGCTCAGCAACTTAAAATAAGGCCCCCAAGCAACTCAGCAAAGAGATCCTGTCTCAAAATAAAAAGGACTGGGGATGTGGCTCAGTGGTTAGAATTCCCTGGGTTCAATCCCTGGGAAAGAGAGAAAGAGAAAGGGGAGAGAGAAAGAGAGAGAGAGAGAGAGAGAGAGAAGGAAGGAAGGAAGGAAAGAAAGAAAGGTAGGCCAGTGGCAACATATGGAATAAGGATGTACAGAGGTGAAACTTGCACATTGCTGGTATAAGTGTAAACATAAGGGGCAGCCACTTTGGAGAACAGTCCCTTGGTGTTTCAAATGGTTAAATTTAAAGTTATAATGTGTTCCTGCAATTCCACTTCTAGCTATGCATCCAAGAATTGTAAATCATATGTCTACAAAAAGCCTTGTAAATATTATTTTCATAGCACAATGATTCATAATAGACCTAAACTGAGAACAACTCAAATATCTATCAACTCTTGGATGGACAATCAAAATGTGGTATATCCATAGAATGGAATACTATAAACTACTGATGAATTCTAAAAGAATAAATCCCAAAATATTATAATGAAAGAGAACAGATTGAAATGACTATATATTGTATGATTCCACTTAGAGAGAAAATGTACAGAAAAGGTAAATACATAGAAGCAGCACGCAGATTAGTTTTGCCAAAGGCTGTGGGAAGGAGCAAGGACAAGATAAAAATATGCATGAGAAATCTTTTAAATGGTAGAATGTTCTAAAACTGGAATTGGTGATGATTAAGGAACTCTGTAAATTACTAAATATCAATGAATTATACACTTCAAGCAGGTGAATTTACGGCATACAAAATATACTTCAATAAAATTATTTTAAAAGATGTATTAGAAAAATAGATAACAAAGAGGACTGTGTTGTAGGGAAATTAATCTGGATACAATTATGTAGCATTGATGGGAGTAGTAAGCAGAGGCTTAGAGAAAGCCCTTTGAGTAAGCTCTCATTGCTGTAGAAATAACAATGATGAAGTCTGCACTGGGAATGCAGAGAATTGTTCCCCAAGTAGAATTCAAAGACAGCAAAACCAGTTGGAGGTGGTTAGGGTCTGAGGAGGAAAGTGGCCCAAGATGAATTTGCAATTTTAAAATGAAATAATTTGGAATAATCCACTCCAGGGGAAAGGAAGAAACAGAAAAAAAATTGTATGCCATTAGTAATGTAGTGTTTTACAAGCATCCTCTCTGAAAAAGCAGCTAGCTTAATAATAACTGTTTTTTTTTAATCTAGCTTGCTTTATATTTCTCTTACAATATCTAATCTTCCTTCCAAATAAAATTTTTCTTGAGCCAGATATCCAGCAAATTATTACTCTCTGGGAGATGCAAAAGGTGATAATTTAGGTTTAACAAATATGGACTATTTTATAGTTAATAATTATTTTTAATAATTTTGTTTTTACCTACTATTATGTAGCAAGAAAAGAATAATCTTGTACATGCTAAAGAAACCCTTAAGTATCTTCACAATCTCTATTGAGTGATGTTTACTTTTTCTCTTCATTAGGGTGAAACATTGTCTTCTTTGAAAGACTGCCAAAACAGCATGCTTGTAGAACTTTGATTTGTGGAAAAAACTTTATCATTATTAAAAAGACATAGTCCTTTCTCAGTGGGTCAGAATCCCATCTGTGCCTCTGGTCACTTCCACTAGTTTGGAATGTTCTAGTTATTGGGTCATTTATAGAGCAGTGTATGTATGATGCACAAACCAAATGACAATTATGAAATTAATCTCTTTTTTTTTTTTTTGGAACCAGGGATTAAACCCAGGGGCGCTTAGCCACTGAACCACATCTTCAGCCCTATTTATTTATTTATTCTATTTTATGTTGAGACAGAGTCTCAATAAGTTGCTTAGGGCCTTGCTAAGGCTGGCTTTGAACTTGCAGTCCTCCTGCCTCAGCCTTCTGAGCAGCTGGGATTACAGGACTGTGCCACCACACCTGGGTTTTTAATTGAAATGTTTTTAATTGAAAGTTTTTTAATTGAAAATTATTCTTTGGAGGCCCTTATGGGCAACACCTAGACTATGGCTCATAGTAGACAACATTTAAGACCAAAGAATTCATATATAGACAATAAATACCCAGTCATAAATATCATAAAGAGTTAGAATTAATCCTATAAAAAGGATACAGTTTTTTCTTATAAAATTATGTTACAATTTATATTTCTGTCTCACATTTGTGGCTAGAGTGAATATGATAAAAGGAATATGATATGATAAAAGGAAGTGTTTGTGCCTATCATCTCATATGCTGAATGGTACCATTGAAAAGATAGGGGTTATGTGCTCCTGAAAAGTGTTGTGTTCAAGATCTCAACCAAGACAAACAAGATCAGTATTAGCTACATTTTTTTTTCTGTTTTCTTTCCATACAGGGTAATATGGAGAAAGAAGCATAAGCCATACAAAAGGCAGTAGATGATGTAGGAAGGGAATTTCATGAATAGACACTGAAATGACCTAAAATTATGAAAATACATTTTAGGACATGATAACCCTTTTGCTATCAAAATTCATTAAATATAGAAGCAAAAGCAGATGGCAAAATTGTTATCAAGATGTTAGTAATGTAATTGTGATGCAGAGAGATGTTGAGAAAGACTAAAAACCACAGATGAATAACCCAGACTTCTGCATCAATAATGCACTCTAGACACACAGGACTGTGTCGGTCTTGACACATTCAACATCTGTCATGGGTTCTTCACTCCTTGCAAAGCAACATGGGTGAAGAAATAATGCAACAAGTCCAAATAGGTAATTGTCCCCCCGCCATGAGAAGATTCACACTCTCATTATATTAGGAACAGCTAACTTCTCAGAATAGCTATTTTAAGATGGGCTCACTGTCAGTCAATTTATTTATATATTTGTGTATTTATTTATTTATTTTTGGTACCAGGGATGCTTAACTAATAAGCCACATCCCCAGCCCATTTTAATTTTTTAAAAAATTTGAGATAGGGTCTCCATTAATTGCCGATGTCAGCTTTGAACTTGTTATCTTCTTGCCTCAGCCTCCTGAGCTGTTTGGAAGAAACAGAAAAAAATTGTATGTATATGCACCACGGTGCCCAACTAGTCACTCAATTTAGACAAAAGTAGTGTGGTGGTTTTTCCAGGGTTTGAAAGTAAACTATTTCACTCCCCCTGCCCCAGGTTATTTTCCAAATGTATATTAAACATATATTGGACTTTGCCTCTTTTTTATATTTTCTGTCATTACCAAAGAAAGCACAAAATGACCATTTTAGTCTCCAAAATAAACCACAAACTGTTTAGCATCTAACTGCAGTGAGAGGCTGCATGTTTAGCATCTAACTGCAGAGCAATGTCCAGATCAGAGTTCTTCCGGTCATTTTTCCTTCTCCTATTACCACCATCCCTCCTGTTTGTCCAGACCTCACCCATTTGTTCTTTCCAATATTCCCTCCATTTGTCTCCTGCACTCTGCCCTGTCTGGGTGAGTGGCCTTATTCATTTATTTGGCAAACATTTATTGAGTGTCTGGCAAGTGCCAGGCACTGTTTTGAAGACCAGGAAGGCAGCAGAGAACAACACGGGAAACATCCATGCCTTCTGAGAGATAACAGATACTAAACTAATATCCACTCAGTACTGACAAAAGCTATGGATCATGCCCTGGTATCCTGTCTGCATCTAGCTAGATATGCTACAGAGTTGTAGCCTCTAATAGAATTTGATTGAAGCACTATGTCATGGAAGAACAGGATATTATTAGAGACCAGCAGGGTTTACAATTCCGTAATTGAGAATTCAGCTTTGCAATGAAGTAGAAACATTCACTTAACTTTTGAAAGGGGTATTTTCTCTTTGGAAAGTCATTCTGAAAATGGATTGTCTCTGTTAATGGAAATGCTGCAGACAAAAATATGAAAACTCAATATCACTAGCATGAAACTAAGATTGCTTAAGGAAAAATATTCTGAGTTGATGACAACCTTCTAAAGGGTGAGAAATACTTTGAAAATGAACTTTTGCTGTTGTTTTGGTTAAGCCAGAATCATAACTCGATTCTACATTACTGTCTCCTAAATCAAATGTTCCTTTCCTTTTAGTAATCTGACAGCTTGGAATAAAGGCCCATAACAATTGGTTGACCATCTATTTATTTATTTATTGGTACCAGGGATTGAATCCAAGGGTGCTTAACCACTGAGCACACCCCCAACCCTTTTTATATTTTATTTAGAGACAGGGTCTCACCAAATTGCTGAAGCTGGCTTTGAACTTGGGATCCTCCTGCATCAGCCCCCCCCCCCAAAATCGCTGGGATTATAGGCATGTGCCACCACACCTGGCTTGTTGGCCATTTAAACATACATGTTTTCTAAAAAATATATACATACCCCTTCAGATGATCTGATGAACTTTATTAGAAAAGAAATTTTAAAAGGAAAGAAAAGTTCACTCTTTTTGTTTTTGCTTCACAATCCTATAGGGCAGATTCTAAAGTCATATCTGCTCATGATGTAGTATTGGATCTACCACTTTTAACATGATTCATTCTCAGAACCTCTGTCTTCTCTTTCACAAATAGGGGTTGATAACACCTTTACTGACGAATTATGATAAGGACCGAGCATAATTAATATATTGGGCTCATAGGGAATAGCTAATAAATATCTATTGTTATTATAGTTCTCCTTTGGACTAAAGACCTAAATCATGCCCTGACATAAATTCCTTAATTAGTAAAGTTGAAGTCACCTGGTTCTGTCTACATTATTCTATATTTCTACACCTTTCTCTAATAGGAAACAAAGCCTCATTTCAAGTGGCAATATCAGCACTAATTTCACTATACTTGAGGTTCCCCACTCTGTAGAGAAGGTACATGGACTGTGGGTATATACCTCTATAAGAAAATATTATATGTTTTTATAATCTTCTTCAAAAACTTTATAATTTCAATGTTTTAATTTAATAAATGTATATAGTGAACCTCCATCCATGGTGGTACAAAGAAAAAACATGAACTTTAATGTTTCAGAGGCTTAAATTTGACTCCTAGCTCTGCCACTGATTATACCACCTTGAGCAAGATATGGGCATCTCTGATCTTGTTGTCTTGTAAAATGGAGACAGTAATGCCTACCTTAGAAGGGTTTTGATAGTGTTGAATGCATGAGATCATTTAGTAAAGTTGTGGACACAAGGCCTAACAATAAATATAATATACTTGAAAAACATTATGTCCTCCCTTTCATGTCTAGGTTCTCCTTAAGGAACAATAAAGAGATAGGTATAGATAATAGTTCTCATTTTCTAATTTTTCTAAAAATAATCCCAATGGTAGTCTAAATTGTCCCTATAAATGAATGTCCAAGTCTTTTTATTACTCAATATTTGATTCTTAAACCACAGTCTTACAATCTGATAACATAAGGTTAACAGAGTTAACCACAGTCTTACAATCTGATAACACTCTGATAAAATAATTCTCACTCTTTTCCTTTTTGATGACTTCCATATTACAAAAAGACTGATACATGTTGTGAAATAGTAAAATTCAGAGATGCATACACACAACACTAATCTTCCACCTCCTCCCCACTTCCAGTCATGGCTCCTGTGGTAAACAGTGTTTCTCAGTCCACAGACACACAAAAACAGGCATTCATGCCTTAGAGAGCTTATTTACTTATTTTATAAAAAGAAAAGAGTTCAAAACAGATTATTTTAGAAATGGCTTTTTTAGGCCTAATATATTATGAAGTTCTTTATAATCCTAATTCACTGTTTTTAAAATAAAGATTATTTAATATAATTTTATCTGTCTCTACATCTAGCTTTGCCACTTTACATTGTGTGTTGGGAAGTAAATTATTCCCAGATACTTTTTTAGAGAAAAAAGTGGGGGATGGAGTTAGGGGACAGGGTACAAGACCAAAAAAAATAAGCTTTTATAATTATACACTAGAGTTAGAGCACTGAGCTTATTTCTCCATAACATACATCATAATTTTATTTCTCTTGTCCACTCACTTTCTTAGTCAGAAATTACTTGCTAATTCATACTCTTATCCTCAGTGGTACATAGTAGATATACAAAAATCTTCAGGAAAAAATTAATGTGAATAATAGTTAAGAGTCCAACATTTGGTCAGAGACAAATTCTCCCACTTTACATACTGCTAATAAGTAATCTTAAGCAAATCATGTAACCTCTGAAGGACTTATTTATTACATATACTAAACATAAAATAAAAGCACCAAACTCATGTAATTGATGTAAGGATTAACTGAAAACTAAATCATATTACTGGCTCAATAAATGCTTAAATCCATCTGACAATGAATCAAAAAAAAAAAAAAGGAGTAATTTTTGGAGATCTGGAGAAGTAAGAATTCTCAGAATTGCTAAGACTTTGCCATTCTTGAACCTCCTCTATTTTGAGGGGACCTACTCCCTTCTTGTCTGGGGCACTCTCTGGATCTGCCTTTTCAAACATCACAAGTTTTTCACAGCCTCCTTTCAGAAATTTCTATTTTACATTTTACTCCCTGTCTCAGCATTTAAGGGAACAATTCATGTGACCTAACAGAGAGGCGGGGGAAAAACCCACTTCTAATGTCTGGCAGAGAAGTAAAACAACTGTAACTTCTCATAATCCAAGCCTAGAGTTTTGCTGCAGAGGATCTAAAAAATCATTGTTGAGCTAAGAACATATTCTTGGTCAGCTCATTTTCCTTAGGAAATCTTGGAGAAACACTGAATCCTGTACAAAGAGGTTTAGTGCTTAAGTGATCTTCAGGCAGCTCCTTAAGTTGAAATGCGGACTAAGGGTTTTTCCAAGAACAGTTGCTGTAGAAAAATAACATTATGTATATAAAGTGATTGGCATATAGTAGAGAATCACTGAATATAAGCAAAAGTAAGACTGTATATTTTAGATTCTATTTCACCTTTTTGAAATACATAAACAGCCTTCTTGGGTGAATTAATAAGAAGATAGGTAGGCCAAGTGTATGACTCTATTCCTGCCTCCTGGGAGGACATTAGGTAGACATTTTAAACTTCATTTAGAAGGAAAAATTTTAAGAAAAGAAATGTGTCACATTAGATTGGGTAGAGAGAGGTGATGAGAGGGGAGGGGAGGGGAAGGGGGGATAGGAAGGGCAGCAGAATAAAATAGACACTAGTATTGCTGTATGTATATACATGTCTGTATAACCAATGTGATTCTGCAACCTGTACACTTGGAAAAATGAGAAATTATACCCCATTTGATTCAAATGTATGATATGTCAAGATCATTGTATTGTCATGAGCAACTAATAAAAAAAATGCTTTAGTGTAAATTCCATCAACCACAGACAATGTTAGCAGTGAGGTGGCAATCAGGGAAAAAAGAATCAAGAAGTTTAAAAGAAACAAAAGAGAACATTAAGAGAATGCCTAATCAGAATACAGACTTTGGCAAAAGAGACCAAATAAGAGATAGGGTTAAGAGACTGTTGGGCAAGATGTAAAAGGATTTGGTGACAGCCTGGATAAGGAGGAAGAAAGGGATGCTGTGTGTTTAAAAGATAGGAGTGATAACAAAGTCTTCAGTCAGGACAGAGAAGCTGAGTGAGCAATGACTTCTTCAGAATGACATTAAGTTTGATTACACCAAGCCAACTTTGTATTTATTCAATGTATCTTGACCCTCCTCAAAAAAAGCAGATCATGAATGTTAGGAGAGGAGAAAAAATTATTACTTGCATGTGATTGACAGAAAAAAATTATAGTTTGCAAGTATTCAAATTTGGCCCATTCTTAGCAGTTATGTAAGCTTCAGCTCAATATGGATTAATTTGTCTAATTACCATACTATGCTAATTCTTTTTCTTAAAAACAGATATTATTACCTTTAGCTCTTCAGTAATTATTAATGCTGTCTTAGAGGAGCCACAATACAGGAGGAATTTCTGGTATATGAAGGCAAGGATTGACTTCTAGAGTTCCATGCTTAGTTTTTTAATCTGAAATGTTTTATACTTTAAAATTTTATATAATCTAAATTTAGCTACGGATTATGTCTATTTTCAATGATAAAGAATAGCATAAGAAAAAAATTCAGTATGAACTAATTTTCTCTCAATAGCCAAAACAAAGCCTTAAACATTTTTATTCATTTCTATAAAATAATGGAATTATAGATATTAAAGATACCATCAATACATTCATACCGATTTATTTCCCATCTAAATAACAAAATCATCCCCAAAGAAAAAGCAGTGTAACTAGCTAAACAGAAGCAGAGGATCTAATGAGGGATATTAGCACATACATGTTTATGCAGTCTTCAATCTTTATGAAAGGTAACATAAAAATCAATTAAGATCTCACTATTTGGGCTGGAGCTGGAGCTCGGTGGCAGAGTGCTTGCCTAGCAATGTGTGAGGTCCTGGGTTCGATCTTCAGCACCACATAAAAATAAATAAAGGTATGCTGTCCATCTACAACTAAAAAAACAAAAAATAAAAATAAAAACCTCACTATTTACTACCCTACTAACATTAGAAACTTGGCAACAGTTTTGTTTTTGTAATTGCAAGTGTTTAATTTCACTACCTTACACCCCACTCATATTTATTAATTGTGAATTTCCTTGTCCTGCTAGCAGAGTATAGGTATGCAGTTCTAAAGGGCATAGTACTATATTTATTGATTGGCAAGTTATTTAACTTATATTTATATGTGTCTTCTTATCCTGATTAGACTTGTCCTTATATCTCACAGGGTAACTAGGAAAAAAATAGATAAAAATGAATAAGTCTTGAAGAATTGGTTCAAAGTCCAGAGTGATGACAGTGCTTCTGTGCTTGGCAGGATAAAATTATTATCTTAATCCATTAACAAATGATTATTGGGAAATAAATGTCTAGTATATTGCTAGACTCCTTTGACAAGTGAAAAATAAGGCATGCTGGGAAAACAGCAAACAAGGATCAAATCTCAGAAATGTGGGCACTAAACATACTATCTAACCTTCCAGCAAAGGTTATCAAGAGTACATCAAGAGCAGTGTAAAGACTGAAAACAGAAGAGTTTAACTCTTTCATCAAGCATAGCACAGTATACTTTTGGAAAACAGAGTTGGATAGAGAGATGTAAGAAGCAGTTTTAACATCCCTTACCTGTAAAAGCCCAAGATAAACTCTGGCCTTACATGGAATTTATTACAGTTCTTCTTCTGTTTTGTTCAAATTACCCCCCTTATCTTTATCACCTCATTTTTCTTAGTGTGGTCTTTCTACTAGAATCTCTTTTCAGATTTCTCTTACTGTTAAAACCCAATATCAAAGGATTCATTAGCCCAATTCCCCATACTCTGCTACTAATTCCACTAATTATTTTCCTAGAAACAATTAGAGATAATAATGCAAAGTATGAAAATGCTCATACTTGATTTAAGACAGTGATCCCGAGTGTGAGACAGATTCCACTCTATGTGTGATAGGAAATGAATTCATTGTCTTTATCTCTCTATTCTATTGTAAAGATTTTTCATCTCAGCTCTAATGAAGGGTGTGTGTGTGTGTGTGTATGTGTACATGCCTGAGTGTGTCTGTTTCCTGGAACTGAGAGATATTCTATTATGTCCCTGGAAGTTAATCACCATTCCTATTCTTTTCTTGAAGAATTCAAGCTATCCCCGCATCAAGGCAAATGACCACATTCCTACTGATGTGATCCTCTTAAAAACCTCCAGAGATACAGCAGGACTGGTGGCCCAGCTCCAATTCTAATTAGGTGAGTAGCCTTGGGCAAATCCTGGACCTTTCTCAGGGACAGGCTCTATTGCCCTCCTTTGAGGCATTGAAATGGGGGGGCAGGGCAGAAACTGTCAGGTTGTATGTTTTTAGAATTATGTTTGCTTTCTCTATTTTTTTTTAAATTTTTATCTAACTTCCTGAATAGTTTTTCTATTCATTCACATTCTTCTGTAGGTTCTCACTGAAAGGAATATGATAATAGGAAGTCCTAAGTAAAAGACCACATTTTAGAAATCTGTGACCTCAGCAACAACAACAACAAAAACAATCTGGGACCTCATTGAACAAAATTGACAAATTTTCTAAATACAGGAACTTGAACCTAAAAATAAGATCATGTTGATTCAGGAGAGGGAGAGGGAGAGAGAGGGAGGGAGGGAGAGAGAGAGAGAGAGATTTTTCCACAACACAACCCCAACTTTTCTTTTGACTCTCCCTGCCTAACTCACTTTTTAGCATGAACTGGTGTAATGGCTCCCTATGAAGTCCTCCTTTTTTGTATAACCCTGTCATTCCTCATCTCTTCCTTAAAATTTCTGCATCCCTCAATTTTTTTTCAGGTGATATTCCACCTCCTGACCATGATAGGAAGCTCTTGACCATCAGGACCCAGGCACATCAGCACATCACATCACATTTTCATTTCTTCCCAACCTCCACAAATTCTAAATAGTCTTGCAGATGTCCTTGATCTCTGGGTCTTTTCAATGTTTTCCTCTGCCATCTGCTGATTCTCCCCTTTATTTACCAATTCTTCAAGACTTCCCTCCTGTGTTACATCCTCTGGACAGCCTTCCCCTACATCTTTTTCCTTCATCTATTATGGAGTTAGGTGACTCCCCTGAAAGGTATTATAGTGTCTCATGAGTTTGGTTTTGTTTTATAAGTAACCATGTTACTCCTTCTAGCCTGAGAGCATCCTAAAGGCAGTAATTATAGTTCTTTTATCTCTAGGCCTAGTGCAAAATAAATATTCAATAAATATTTGCTGGCATGTAACTAGAGATTCTGTGTCTTAAAAATAATAATGATAATTATTAAAATCCATAATTATTAATAACTTCATATTATAGTGATTATGAGGTTTCAGGTATTGCTCATGAATTTCTTATTTATTCCTCTAAAATATTCTCAAAGGAGTTTACTATTATATCCATTTTATGGCTAAGAAAATACATATATGTACATATATATATATATATATATATATATATATATATATGGTTTTGTTTTGTTTTGCAATGCTGGGGATGGGACCCAGAACCTCATGCATGTTGGACAAGAGCCTGACCACTGAACAACATTCCCATTCCCTTGAGGAAGACATCTAAAATACAGGGAAGAAGGGGAAAGAGTAGTATTCAGTTTTATTAGACCTTATATGCTTTTTCTATAAAAGATTTCTAATTATAATACATCAAATATGCTACAATGAAGTGTTTACTAAAATATAGTGTAACCCAAACCTACCTTGGCAATTGAAAATTACCAATAAATCAATGCTTGTTATAGAAAGAGCTTAGTCTTTATCCTGAGCTAAGGACACAGGGAGAAAAGAAAATGGATAGAACAAGTTACAGAAGAAACAATTCAACTCAGAAACTGAAGATGAAAGTGTTAGGGGCAAACACAAAGGCCAAGCTACCAGGTAAATTCATGATTGGATTCTTCCTAGTTCTTCTTAAAGTTAGACTTATTGTGAAATCAAATGTATTCCTCTTCCATTTGCTTGTTCACAAACTTCCTTTTCTACTTATTGACTTCTTAGGGTTTGATGTGTTGACTGTAGGCCTTTTTGAAGGGTAGTGATCTCAGAAATTGCTTTGTTGGTAATGTATTCAGGTAAAGGACTATGGTCCTGAACTCCATTTCTTTTGCATTGTAAACATCAAATTCTACAATGAATGGCAGACAGGACTAACTTCCCTAATGAGGGCTGCCCTTTATACTGCCAAATGCCATACTTGCATAATCCAGGATGTATCAATGATCAAGCAGTCATGGACATTAGTGCTTCCCCAAGTTCCACCAACCAAAGTAGGACAAGTTATACAACCCAAACACTTACACTATTATTTGTGTTTTTCCTATGTTTAGTTTTGGATTACAAATTGCAGTACTTTAGCCCTCATGTTTTTAAAACAGACACCAAAAAAATATTCAAGCCGGTTAGAATTTTGCTAGAAGTTGGCAAGCCTTGTTTACTTATTTCCTGCTCTAATTTTTAAATATGTTTGTTACAATGGTAAATTCATAGTAATAGACATTTCTTGTTTATTTGTGCAGGAAAAACCTCTAAGACTGTACAATGTAGTCATTCTTAGGGCAGTAGTAAGTGACCTACCTATTGGTGAAAGAAAAAATTTTCAAGTGAAGATTTTTCTAGTCTTTAAATCCAAGTCAACAATTATTGAGCCTCTGTAATATATGAGGAATGCCTTATTTAACATTTTAAAGTCATATTTGATTTAATGTGAGGAATAATAATAGTTGCTGATTCTTGTACCACTTCTGGGCTAGTCTCTTTATAAACTTTGTTGCATCTCACCCTCACAATAATTCTTCAAGGAAAATATGGTTCTGACCTCCCTACCTCCTGCCTCCATTATCCAGGCATGTCTATGACTCTCTGAAGTTAGGATACTCGCTTAAGGTCACCTAGTCAGTGGATGGAGTTTATTTGGTCCAAAAGCATGAGTTCTTTACATTAGAGAAAAAGGGGAAAGGGAGAGTGTAAATGCAGTATTATGTTCAGTCAAAGTAAGGAGAGATCATTTTGATTATGGGAAATTGGCCTGGAATTATGGAAGACTGTATTCAGTAACATTTATAAATATGGAATTACATGAAACATGTCTTAGATATTTTTTAAAAGGCAATAGAAGGGAAATACTCAAAATATTCCTGAATAACAGCGTATGGCCAAATGTGTTAGACTAAAATGGCAACGAACATTTGAGAATACTGGGTGAAGATTAAAAAGTCTGATTGAAGCCATATAGCACTGCTTCAAGGAGACAGAATAAATTGCAGGTGTAGAAAGTATTAGAGTAGGAAAAAAACTAGAAATAGTTCAAATGGTTATAAGGATTTTTGCAACAAAACTGCACACCAAAGATAATGGGTCTTTGGTGATAATGACAAGAATCAACAGGGAATGAACAATAAGAATGTGTATGAAGAATTTTTTTAAATGTCTTTATTCAGAAGTTGATAAGGTATAGCCATGAGATTTTAAAGTCTAGATGTTGGGGAATGAAAGTACTAATAATTAAATTAAGGAATACAGAAGTTATGACTGGCAGTTCAAAATGATGTGCAGTGGACATCCTGAATGAATGGAAGGGATAAGCGGGTTAACCATGATCATCCAGGTGCTTAGATCTCCTGCTTCAGACCACTGTGCTCAACTCTGTTCTGAGTTTCTACCCCTCACTGATACCATCCTTTAAAAATTAAACCTAATATGTTAAACATTAATCTTTGACTAGGCATGTGGGCATCACCCTGAGCAAAATGAAAGGAACCATTCTTGAACTTTAGTAGGTCTTGCACGGCTGATTGCTAAGAAATTTGCAGGAATACTCCATTTGTATTCTGTGTGCAGTTGACTTTTTATATTAGAATCAAATACATTAACAGTGTTTGAAAACTAGACCACAAAGTTCAGATGACTCTCCATAGTACAAAAAGCTAAAATAGAGTGGGCTATATCCATTCTTTCAATAATCATAGTCATTAATATATCTTGAACACATACTACATGCCAGGCGCAGTTTAAAACACTGCCTAATTATTTAATTATAATTTAATTATCATAGTAATCTCATGAGATGGGTACAATTTTTATCAGGTCCATTTTATATATGACAAGTATGAGACTCAGGAGGATGAAATAACATACTTAGGTCCTCATAACAAGTGACTAGAGAAGGATTTAAAATCCAAGTACTCCTGAGCCCAAAGCCTCCTATGTAACACATAGCACGTAAGCTATATAATGGCCATAACTATTTTAGCTAATGTGGCTTGGGCTATAAAGCATTGTTTTTGACTAATATTTTATTATTGGCTATTTCCTCCCATTACCACATTTTTCTGAATATAGCACTGATTTTATTGCCTTGAAGAAATGACTTTCATTTGGTGACTAGAGATATAATGGAGAAAGTAAAATGAGAAACTTCCCTTTCTATTTTTCCAGAAAGGATTCTATTATGAATTATATAAAGATATTTTTATGGGATACTAAAGGAAATTTAGGGAAATAAAACTGTAGCTACTCTTTGCTTAGAAACATTGAAAGAATGATTTTTTAGACATTATAAGTAGATATGCAATAAAAGGACTTATTAGTTTAACATAATAGTATGAGTAGCTTACAGTAGATGGGGTAGAAAGGGATGAGG
>NW_026000000.1:6271967-6332566 GCF_001458135.2 Marmota marmota marmota | reverse complement strand
AGGGATGAGGGGAGGGGAGGGGGGGGGAGGGGGGATAGGAAGGGCAGCAGAACACAACAGACACTAGTATTGCTGTATGTATAACTGTAGCTGTATAACCAATGTGATCCTGCAATCTGTACACGTGGAAAAATAAGAATTCATACCCCATTTGAATCAAATGTATGATATGTCAAGATCATTGTATTGTCTTGAGCAACTAATAAAAAAATACACTTAACTGAATTAGATACACTCACTCCTTTTTTCAAGTCCAACTCCAATAACAATATTAACCCATAACTATTCATTGTTAACCAGCACACCTATTCTTCCTAAGAGTCTATGTATTTCTTAATGTACACTGAATCTTAATTCTAGAGAAATTGGGACTAAAGTACAAATTATGATGCTGTGATAATTTAAGTCGATATAAGAAACCTATACAAAATAGGGAAGAGGGTGGGTTAGTAATGACATCCCCTTGAAGCTGAGTATTTTAAAAATTCTCAATTAAAAAAAAAAAACTGGGCCTTAGGGTGGGTGGTGTGTGTGTGTGTTTATTTGTTTTTGTTCTGTTTTTTGGTACTAGGATTGAACCCAGGGGAGCTTAATCACTGAGTCACATCCTTAGCCCTAAATTGCTGAGGCTGGCTTTGAACTCATGATCCTACTGCCTCAGCCTTCAGAGCCACTGGGATTACAGGCATGCACCACTGTGCCCAGTGGACTTTAGTTTTATTATCTAAAAATGGAATTTCTTAGCTTAGATTGCTATAATAAAACACTATAGATTGGGTGCTTAATCATCAGACATGTATTTCTCACAATTCTGGAGGTTAGGAAGTCCAAGGTGAAGAAACTAGCAGATTTGTTTCATGATAAGGACAGACTTCCTAGCTTGAAGACATCTTTTTCTGGTGTCCTTAAGTGGGAGAGGGGATTGGGAAGAGAGTGTATGTGTGAGAGAGCAAGAGCACATGACAGTGCTAGCTCATGCCCTGCCTGGAGGTCTTTATTTTCCTTATAAGGACACTAATGTCATCCTAAGGGCCTCATCCTCACAACTTCATCTAAACCTGATCACCTCCCAAATACCATTCCATTGGGGGGGTAAGATTGCAGTATATGAATTGATACACAACCAACAAATTCATACCATGGGAGATGGAGATGACCTCTTCAGCTCTTTTCTATATATATGGTGTGTCCTCATAATAAAGAAATTCATTTGATAAATTCTAAAACTAAGTCTGATTCTTCTTGTGAATTTTAATAATTTTATTTTAATTATAATTCTTTAATACTTTCTAAATTTAATAATTTAAATTTTCTCTTTAATTTAAAGATTTAGAAATGTTCTTAGATTAGTTCAGGGTCGTGGGTTATGACAGTGTTTCATATTTGCTTGGTTATAAGAATCGTCCTTGGGTAATTCTCAAGTTCTTCCATCTGGAGATTTCCTTGTGAATTCACATTTTTATATAATAGTTTAGATATGAACTGTTCCTCAAAAGCTCATGTATGAGACAATGCAGGAATGAATGTTCAGAGGTGAAATGATTGAGTAATGAGACCCTTGACCTAATCAGCACATTAATCCAGTTGAATAGATTAACTGGGTGGCAACTGCAGGTAAGGTGTGGCTGGAGGAGTTGGGCCACCATTGGCATATCTTTGGGATTTATATTTTGTCCTTGTTGAGTGCAGTAGTCTCTCTCCCCCTTGGCTTCCTGGTGCCATGTACTCAGCTGCTTTCCTTCACCAACTCTTCTGCCATGATGTTCTGCCTTATCTTAGGACCACAGCAAGGGAGTCTGTTGCCTATGAATTGATACATCTGAAACTCTGAGCCCCAATAAATTTTTCTTCCTCTAAAGTTGTTCTTGTCATGACTTTTGGTCACAGCAACAAAAAAAGACTGACTAAAAAAAAGGTAAAGTTTATCATCAATACTTTTTGGGAAATGAGAAAGCCCTCACAGGAAAAATTTCTGTCCAACTTCAAATCGAAAAGGTATCTTTTGTCATAAATAAAGAGGAGCAGGATGGTGAAAAAGTCATTTAATCCACAGTCAATGGCATTCTTGGCTATTTTGGAAATGTTTTCCTAAGACAAGAGAGTATTTTTCTATAATTGCCCGTGGAAATATATATTTTAAAAAACTTTAATTACCTTTTAGATTATATTTGGCCTCCTTGTTTATGGGTTGGGAAACAAAAGAATTGCTCTGAGCAAGGTTAAAATTAAGTATATGAGCCAATCCCAAAGAAACCTAGATCGAATATTTTCTCTGATATGTGGATGCTAATTCATGGTAAGAGAGGATGGGGAAGCTAGGGACGAATAGAGGTATTTTGGATTAGACAGAGGGGAGTGAAGGGAGGGGCGGGTAGGAAGGATAGTAGAATGAATCAAACATTACCTTACTTACATATATGATTACACAACCAGTGTGATTCTACATCATGTACAACCAAAAGAATGAGAAGTTATACTCCATTTATGTATGATGTGTCAAAATGTATTCTACTGTCAGGTATAACTAATTAGAACAAAAAAAGTTAAAAAAATTCCATAGTTTGCTGCAAAAGGCATCTTAAAAGTCCTACTTGTCTGAATGTGGGGCCTGAATTTGGGCAAGGTAAAGTTTGAGTAGTAAGATCATATAAGATATGCACATATATAAGTATTAAAAGGTAAGGAAAAATAAATATTTATAAATAATATTTCTTGAAACACACAGCAACAAACAGCAAAAATTAACCCAAAGAAATTAAGTATATGAAATAAAGGGACATCCATCAATCTGTAGCAATTTCTGAGTGATAACCAATGTTTCTTTCAAAATATATATTTTTTAATAGCTGAAGTTAGTTTCTTCTAAAGCAAGCTCCTTACTCACTGTTCTTAAAAAATTAGTTTTCCCTGGTGCTTCCAGACTATGTTTTGCTTATAACTACCAGAAGTTAGAGAATTTCTAACTTTCTGACCTTGCTTTCTAACATTATTTCCAACCAGCCACTGAAAGGAAGGTAAGGGATAATGCAACTGATCCCTAAAAGAAAGACTTAAAGAAAAATAATATCATAGAACTAAAATGAAAATTTCTCACACATGCAGAATTGGTGGAAACCAGTAGAAGTGTTTTCACAAACATGAACCAGCCCTGTGGGTGTGCTAAAGTCTCTTGAGCAGCCAGCCCTGCCTCCTAAGAGTGAGGAATAGCAACGTGGTCAATGCAACACTATGTGCACAGTTCTGGTTCTGGGAATACAAAGATGGCAAAAGCTCTCAGCCTTCAAAGAGTCCACAGTCTGACATGTAAAAAAAAACATGTTATTATACAGTAATAACATAAGTGCATACATGGTGTTTATGTAAAATTTAGAATGTGGTGGTAGATTTAAAATGACCATAAATTCTTTGACATGCCTCCCATTGATATTTTCTTCCCCTTAAATCTGGGCTAAACTGTGACCATTTAGAGTAAATAAAGCTTCACATGTCATTTTGAGTCTAGTTTTAAGAGGTATGGTGGGCCTCCTTCCTTGGTCCTTTGGAGCCATATGCTGTCATATAAGAAACCCTATTTCCAAGCCAGAGAGATCATGAGGAAAGACCTTGAGATTATATAGAGAAAGAGGAGTTCATCCGAGCCCTGCCCTTCACCTTCCTTCATCAATGCACTCAGCTTTGGAAATGAAATTTTGGATTCCTAAAACTGTCATTAAATTAAATAAGCAGGCGGCTATTTGCCTGAGCCTGTCTCTGTACTTTAAGTTTTATGTAATAAACCACAACCAAATTTAGTTAAGTAAATAAATAAAAAATTAGCCTGAGAGGGGTTTTTTTGTTTGTTTTTGTTTTGGTAACAAACAGCAGAGTTTCAGCCAATCATAGGCAGCCAATTGATAAATTAATAGCTGTAGCCAATTGGAGGATTTCTTTACTTTTATTCTATGTTCATCCTATAAAAGCTCACTGCTCACACTGCTGGGTGGAGCTCTCAGAATCTATTCTGATTCTGACTGCTGCCTGACTCATAACTGATTCTTTTCTCAAATAAACTTTGTTAAATTTACTTTAACTAAAGCTAAAGTTTTACCTATAACACTGCCTAATCTCCATCTGAATATCACCAAACATCCACATGTAGGATGAAGACAGACAATTGAGCCCTGCCCAAGTTCCTGATCCACAAAATCATAGAATAGAATGCTTTAAGTAACTGAGTTTTGGGGGTAGTTGAAGCACAGTAATGTAAAATCAGAACAAATGGAGTGATTAATTCCATATAACTCAATGAAGTCTCCTCAAATGGGGTGACACCTGAGTGTGGTGTTGATGGTAAATAGGGAGCTAACTACATAATAAATATCTAATGGAACAAGATGAGAAGACACAGAGAAATGTGTTTGGTGTATTGGATCTCAATATTTTAGAAAATAAATAAAAGGCAGGGATAAATGAGAGGTTGGACATTGGACTAGAGAAAAGTGGTGTCCATCTTCCTGCCTCTCCCCAAATTCATATGTTAATCTCTTGAAGCTAGATGTTTTTCAATAGGAAAGGGGGATGCCCATAAGAATTTAAGAAAAAAACAAAAACTTTAGTTGAAAATGATTCTGGATCCAGGACAGAAAATTTGGAATTGAGAATACCAGATAAAAGCATTTCATTATTCCAAGGTCCTAAAATATGGAGGTAGAAATAAAGATAAAAAGTCAGCTTAAAATCCCAACTATTTAAGGAATTGATTGGATGGATGAAGAATGAAAGATTAAGAAAGAGCATTAATTAAATATCAGTTTTTGGATTTGGTGACAGAACAGATGCCTGGAATAATAGGAAAATTAGCCATTTGGAATATTCAAGTTCAGTTTAGATATGTAAACTCTGAACATTTACTGGACAAAAAGAATCTACAGCTTAAGGGTAATGTTAAAACACTCTTTTTCTACACACACACACACACACACACACAAAAAAAACCCCACATAACACATATATTTATACATGGATATTTAGGTATATACCTGTCTGTATATTGAATACACACACCTGCACAGAGATATAGGAATTGTGTGGAAGTGATGATTAAAACAAAGTGCAAAGATGAAATAGCCCAGCCCGGCACAGTTGCACATGCCGATAAACCAGAAATTTAGGAGGCTGAGGCAGGAGGATCCTGAGTTCAAAGCCAGTCTCAGCAACAGCGAGGTGCTAAGCAATTCAGTGAGACCCTGTCTCTAAATAAAATACAAAATAGGGCTGGGGATGTGGTTCAGTGATCAAGTGCCCCTGAGTTCAATCTCTGGAACCATGACCCCCCCAAAGAAAGAAATAGCCCAAATAAAGCTGGTAAAGTAATAATTGAAAAGATAGAAAAGTCAAGCCTGAAGCATTATTAACATGTAAGGACAGAAACAAATTCCTGTACAGAAACTGAGAAGATCCAGTCCACAAAATATATCTTAAAGGCAATGTTGAAAACTAGATTTTTCACTTCTGTTACTTAAAACTCTAAAGACTTTTAAAAAAAAAAATCTAGACTTTTTTCAGTGTACTTAGGATTGGGCTAATAATATCTAAATGTTATACAAATCAAAATAACTCAGGTCTAAGGGTGGCAAGACTTTTTAAAAATATATATAATAATATTTTCTCATATCTGTGTATATTTATTCTGTGCTGTTAACATAAATGCTTTTAAAATAGCCTTTTAACCATCAAAATATAAAAAGTTGTCTGCCTTCACATTGTATTATCAAGTGATTCATTGCTTATTTTCAATTCATCACAAGCCAAATAAAACACAAATGGTCAAATTTGTTTAACAAAGCACTGTCATGTTTCTAAAGGTATAAAAATCAACTTAGAAAATGATCAGATTAATACATATGACATTCAGAAGTTTTTCACAAACGAGATGGAGCCTAAGATAGAACTAGAAATAAACCATTTTATTAAGAACTATTTGCTTCTAGCCTTCTTAAAAACAATGTGATTGTTTTGGTTGAAATGTCTTACTAATAAGTAACTTCTTGGCTTCAATTTCCATAACTGGGGAGACTACTAGAGCATTTTAAAGAGAAAATTACAACATGGCTTAAGATTCCGTATTTTTATATTAGAATAGAAATATGATTATTTTTTGCAAATTTTTCTAAAGATCAGGATTTGGGAGCAAATGTTACACCTCATTTCTTATTTTTTTTCTGAGACCTTCAATCTCCTTTAAACGGAATATGGTCAATTCCTAGTTGTGGAATAACCACAGGGCAATTAGAAGTTAAATTGTTGAGCAGCCCGCATCTAATTGAAGTCTCTCCATTTTAACTATTTTATTTTTAGCACCTGAAAAGAGTCTGTAGCTCTTCTAGGCTATAATCATGTTTATTTAAGAGTAGTGCAGTCCTCAGTGAGAAAATAAAAAGCTACCAGAACTGCTATACGGAACAGAAGAAAATAGGAAGATGGGTGGTAGGTTTAAGATACTTTCCAGTTCTAGAGTTTCCTCCAATTCACTGCACAACCATTTCAGCTGGGTTGTAAGACTCCTTGTCAGATTGGTTGCGTTTGTATAGTGTCACATACATGTCCATCTATCTTGATTTAAGAACTCATCCAAACTTCTTTTTCCAGAAGTTAGAACCCATAGAGTTCTAGAGATGCTAAGTTTGGTTGTACTTGTCATTACAGAGAATCACTGTGTCCCCAGCTCTGTTTTCCAAAATACTCAGGTAAAACACTTATGAAATAAAGGCTTTATGCTATGTTGTTTCCCAGAGAGTGAGGGCTATGATCTAGAGCTCTTGGTGTTAATAAGGAAGACCTGGCAAGCAGCCTCCTTCTTGTCCTCACTGGCTCTAGTTGGAATCTGGAGTGCCCCTTCAGGCTCATGTGTGGCCAACCTGGGAGGCCCCACTGGAAGGTGGTAGAACCTTCAGGACGGGGGTCTAATGTAATTGAAGTCAAGGGGGTTCTCTTGAAGGGCACACTGGGAGCCCAGCTCTTTTCTGTCTTTTTGCTTCTCAACCATCCTGAGATGAGCAGCCTTGCCTCCCTCACCCCTCCATTCCCAGCCTGTGATGTTCTCCCACCCACGCTGCAGCCTAGAAACAACAGTGTTTTAGTCAGCTTTTCCCACTGTTTTGACTAGAAGGATCTAACCAGCACAATTATTGAGGAGGCTCACGGTTTCAGAGGTCTTAGTCCACAGAAGGCCAGCTCCCTTCCTTAGGGCTGGAGATGAGGCTGAACCTCATGGCTGGGGAGTGTGATGAAGGGAAACAGCTTACTTCAGATCCGGAACCAAGAAAAATTCCACCCACCAGGTACAAATATATACCCAGAGAAGAGCCACGCCCCAATTCCCACCTCCTCCAGCCATACCACCACTTTAGTTACCACTCAGTTAATCCCTATAGGGGATTAAATCACTGATTGGGTTAACACTCATGACCCAGTCATTTCTTCTCTTAACCTTCTTGCACTGTCTGACACGTGAGCTTTTGGGAACACCTCACATACAAACCATAAAAAACAAGATAATTGATAGTAGGCTGAAACCTCTGAAACCCTGAGTCAAAATACATTTTTATACCTTCAAGATGTTATCTCAGGTATTTTGTCACAATGATGCCAATCTAACACATCACTCTATTAGCAAACTTAATGACCTTCTGTGGGCTAGCCTCTGATTTACAACCTTCATACAGATTATCATCCTTAATGGTCAAAACAACCATAAGTGCTAGGTAATAATAAATCTTTTTTTTTTAAATCAGTAAATGCATTGTATTTTAAGTGACTAAAATATACTAGTTGTTAAATGGCCAAACACTGTTTTAAAACCAGTACTTATATTCTATATATATTCTTAACTACTCTTCATGTGATTAACGTAAAGAAAATCAAAATATCATTTTTCTAAAAAAAAAAAAAAACCTCGGAAATAAAAATTCTTCATTGCCGGTAGCTTTCGTAAATGGAAGCAGGGTAGAGAAAGAGTTAATTGCTCCACCTCAGGAGTTAAGCTCTTACCAGCAAGAAATGTTATCTTATTCAAATCACATCCTATTTCTCATCATTTCAAATGGGGAAACTATGAATACTTTCTTTCTGGGTTGTTGTGAGAATTAAGTAAAATAAAGTATAATTAAGGATTTAACATTCTGCTTGGAGCACAGAAAGTTATCAATTAGCCTATAATTTTGTGTTGCTGTTACTTTCATTATATACTTCAAAATGTAATCTCATGCCATAACTGAATTTGGTTCAAGAAATACTGTGTAATCAATAGTGTTCTAGTGGAAGATATCAAACAAATGTTCCTTTACAATTTGAATAGACAAACGGTGGATATTTAAAGAAATAAGAACATTTGAAAGATGATATTTGGGAAACTGCTAAATAGAAACTAAGCTAAATATAGTAGAGGTGGTGGGTGGTCAGAAATGAGACTGTTATCAGAAGAAGATATTCAGTTAATATACAAATATGTGAAAAAAATGTTCATCATCTCTAGCAATTAGAGAAATGCAAATCAAAACTACTCTAAGATACCATCTCACTCCAGTCAGAATGGTAGCTATTATAAAGAAAAACAACAATAAGTGTTGGTGAGGACATGGGGAAAAAGGCTGGTGGGACTGCAAATTGGTGCAACCAATATGGAAAGCAGTATGGAGATTCCTTGGAAATCTGGGAATGGAACCACCATTTGACCCAGCTATCCCTCTCCCTGGACTATACCCAGAGGACTTAAAAACAGCATGCTACAGGGACACAGACATATCAATGTTTATAGCAGAACAATTCACAATAACTAAACTGTGGAGCCAACCTAAATGCCCTTAATGGATGGATGAATAAAAAAAATGTGGCATATATACATAATTGAATTTTACTCAGCAATAAAAGAGAATAAAATCATGGCATTTGCAGGTAAATGGATGGCGTTGGAGAAGATAAGTGAAGTTAGCTAATCCCCCCAAAACAAATGCCAAATGTTTTCTCTGATATAAGGAGGCTGACTCATAGTGAGGTAGGGAGGGGGATCATGGGAGGAATAGATGAATTCTAGATAGGGCAGAGGAGTGGGAGGGGAAGGGAGGGGCGGGGATTAGCAAGGATGATGGAATGTGATAGACATCATTATCCAAAGTACATGTATGAAGACATGAATTGGTGTGAACATACTTTATATACAAACAGAGGTATGAAAAATTGTGCTATATGTGTGAAAAGAATTGTGATGCATTCCACTGTCATGTATTTAAAAAATAAAACCAATAAAAAAAAGAAATGAGACTATTATCATGCAAGGTGCTATTGACATGGTCAAGCTTGTAATAAGGTAGAAAGAGCTGTGGACCTCTGGAATGACAGGCAATGGATTTAACTGTTTATTTTGTTTTATAGTAAAAAAGTAACAAAATAATTTTAAATATTATATCATTGAATATCTCATCAAAGGGTTAGTGAATAATAACTGCAGACACTAAGGCACTGAGGCAGGTTACTTAGAAAGGGGAAAACTTAGAGGAAGAAACATCAGCTTAGGAGGGTTTTGGAAACCAGACCTGACTTGAGAGGTACCTAAGTCCAAGTAGTGAAAGAAGAATTAAAATATGTTGGATTTCTGTCTGACCTAGAGGAAAGACATCCCTGAATATATTTCAGTACAGAAGATGGCAAATACAGAATAGTTGCAGGGCTATTTTGGTGTGTCCCATGTGGTTCCTCATATCTTAATGGGTAAGTGGCAAAATTTCCCAGTTCCAGAGATTATACACAGGTAGTTTTTATACAGAGGTTGTTTTCCTGATCTCATCTGCCTCACATCCCTGAAAGATTTTGGATGCAAGATTGTTTCTCCCTCACTAATCCCTTAAAACATGGTGAGGTGTTACAAGTCTGTGTTCATTTGCATCAGACTTATTTAGATGGCTTATAAAAAATGGAGACTTCTGGGCTCAGAACCCAGGCAACTCAGGAGAAGGAGGAGGATCATGGTCAGGAGAGGAGAATGAACAAGCTCAGGCTGAGCCAAACCTAGGTGCCATGAACACGATCTGGGATGGTGGAAAGAAGCATTATGACAGCAGTTCTCACCCCACACAATGGTCACATTAGAAATTTCCCATAATGAGATATGACATTCATAATATCCTTGATACCTTAGGAATTAAGTATAATAATTAGTGACCCTTAACTATGTACCAAACATTAGGCTAAATCCCTTGCATTTGGATAATGTCTCATTTTATTATCAACCTAAACCCAGTAAAGATAGGTGTGACATGTTGAATATCTCATATCTGTAATGCTTGGCACCAGAGATGCTTTCAATTTGAGAGGTTTTTTTTGTTTTTTTTTTTTTTCATATACACCTTATACACATAGCCTATAGGTAATTTTATACAGTAGTTTTAGTGCATCAGTATTTAGACTGTGACCCATCACATGATCAGGTATGGAATTTTCTACTTGTGCCCTGCTGGTATTCAAAAAGTTTTGGATATTGAAGCATTTTAGATTTCAAATTAAATTAGTAACCATTACTATTTATGTTTTCAATAAGGAAACAACCTAACCCAGAGCCAGCAAAAAGATAGCCGTAGGGTTTGAATCCTGGCAGTCCAGCTATACACTAGTGCTTTAACTACATCTAGGGCAAAGAATTCACACACTGGCCAAGTTCCTAGGTGATTCCAAGAGACTCATCTATGATATTCAGCCAACATGGAGGAGCACATCTAGGAAGTACTGAAGTGGCCCCTATAAATACCACTCAGCTGAATCAAAACAATAAGCTTGCTTACCCAGAGATTCTTCAAATCATAATAAAATTTGTTAGAGTCTGTAAACAAGTCAAAATAACACCTGGCATTTTGCCAGGGGAATGTTAAAGTTCATAAACAAGTCTGGATGGTGCCTGGCAAAATGTCAGAGGGAGTGGTTTGAGAAGTAACAAAAGCGAGCCATTAAGTGTAGAGATTCCTGATTGGTTGACTGATGTATCTAGTTTATGCTAATTAGATAAGCTGTGTGGAATGTATAAATACTGCTCCTGTCCTGCAATAAACGGCTCCCACTCCTGCTGTATCAACGTACACAAGTTATTCGTCACCCCCCCTGATTATTCTGCTGCAGCCATACTCCGGCAAAAATTAATTTGTTTTTGTGAGCAGATTATGGTACATCAGAAAGCCCTAGGGAAGAGATGAAGATGTGGGGGATGAGGAATGCAGAGACTTTGAAAGCCAGCTTTGGGTTTGTATTCAATCTCAGCCATTCTCTGTTAAACTAGGGATCTTTGAGGGCTTCTAGTGTTTGCATTCCATGATTTCCAGGCTTCCCACCCTACTGTCCATTCCTTTGTTTTCTCTTTTCGCCAGGGTCTATTGCACTAGGAATTTGCTTTCCACAATTCCCACTGATCTCTGATTGTTCTCCAATCATTTCACATGCTCTAGTCTCTGCCCCTTAAGCCCTGTGAAAAACAGGAAACTTTTGAACTAAACCTGTGGGTTTTTTCTCCATTCCTCCCCTCTCTTTACATTCTCTCTCCTTGCATTCTGCAATGTGTGGTATACTGATGGGTAAAAATATCCAATAGACATAAATATCCATCTGCTCCAATTCCATGGCCATATTCTACCACTCAACTATTAGCACGTATCCCAGTTAAGATTCTCTAGTATCATTGCATACCCTGGCCTAAGCACACCACTCTTAGCCTTTACAATGACAGCCTAAAAGATCTTTCACCTCTTGAGTAATTTTCACTCTTATACATTCATCCTACACACTGCTACAGAAGTACCCTTGGAAGTTTGTCAAGAAAGGTCTCCCTTAGTCTCTGTGTTAGATATGAATTTGTGACCTTTACAATAACAAAGGGAGGTAGAGGAGCTTAACTCTTACAACCACAGACTCTGAACTCACAACATTTGTTACTGAATTCTGATTCTACCACGTATGTGCTTTGAAACTTGTTTCTTGATATCTCTGAGCTCCAATTCTCTCATCTACAAAATAAAGCTAATAAGTGTACCTTCCTTTGTAGGACAGCTGTATGAATATGATATAAGCCTAGCTACATAGCAATTTAGCCACTACTGCACAGTGCCATATTCCTAGGAAATCTTTAACGACTAGTGGCTATCATTACTATCAGCATCATCATTGCACTAATTACAAGATTTATATTCTGAGCACTCCTGTACTCAGCATTTAATATACAGTCAAATGCAACCACTTTGGTGTTCCCTGAATAGGACCAACAGTCTTGTGCTTCCACATTTCGGGACTGCCTCTCGTTGGATGCCCTGCCCTAGGCCTCATCTATGTGCATCCAAAATTCTACCATTTCTTTGAGAAGGCAAACACATTTCTAAGAAATTATTCCAGGTCTGTCTTAGTACATACAATTTTCTGTCCTTTGCAGTACTTTTTTGAGGGAATGGAGCTTCTCTTGGGAAAATAATTTTTAAGAGCTAAGTCTATAAAGTTATTTAAATATTTTGCTATTTCTACAAATTTGGAGAAAGGAGATTGAAGATGGTGTTATTCAGAATATTTTTAGTTTCCTGATTCCAAAGTAGGGGCTCAGAAGAAATATTTTGTATAACTCTTGGCATTAATTAGAACTTTTGCTTCAAGTAAAAGAAGCCAAATTAAATTTAAAGGAAAAGAAGATTTTACCATAGGTTTTTGGGCATGTGTTACAGTTCTTAAAAAGGGACTAGAACCAAGATTTGGAAAATTGCAAGGTCTCCCTCTGTATATTCATATCAGCTTTTATGTCACTGAATTAACAGTCTCCACTGATACAGTACATGGTTACAATGAAATGAAGAGATTCATTTGCTTTTGGTGGGATCCAACTTGAGATCTTCAGAAATAGCATTCAGCAGACCAGGTATGCGTCAGACTCCCTGACCGGGCAAAGAAGGAAGAGTCTCACCCACAGGCCAAGGGGCAGGATCCACAGGAAGAAGCAGTCATTGTGAACTGGGCTGATATTAAAAAGTGCTCACTGAACTTTTCCACTATTTTTGAATCTAATACACATTATCAATAAGATATACCACCTTACATAAATAAAATCATAATAGTGTTTTTCTTTGATGTTTCACATGCTTTGGAAGTGGGGAAAAACAATTTCCTAAATACAAATTTAATATCCAAGTTAAAACAGAGGTTCTGCTGTAATTTGTTGATGAAAACAAATGAGACATTTAGGAAAATAAGGCTCAGTTAATACTGAATCAGCAATAGGATAGTTTCCAAAGGAAGTTACTGGCTTTACACTGGTGATTCTTAACCATGACCCAGCCCTTCTCTGTAACTCCATAACTCCGAAAAACTGCTTTGACAAAATTTCTGTAAAAGTAGGGCAAAAGAAGCTACCTGCTACCACAGTGTTCTAATGAATTCTCCCAAATCATACCCCAGAATGCCTGCAGCTCTGGTACCCTGGGAGCTTAATGGCAGTATTAGTATTTAGGCTGAGGGCTCCAAGTGTTCAGGGGAGACTGCAACAGGCCCTGGAAGAGGCAGCAAGGCTTATTCAGTGGGTGCAAAATGCTCAGCAAAGGCTTTGGGGCCTTAAGCCACCTGAACAGTTATGAAGACACCTGAAACTAAAACATTTGAATCCCAAAAATTACTTAAGGGAAAAACTGGGATAAAATCAGTTGACTTTGTGACTGACCCAGATGTACCTTTAGAACGAAGCCTAGGGAAAATAATATGATTATTTTATGTATTCTTTTTAATAAATGAAAATATCTGGATTACATAGAAGTTAAGGATGAAATGGAAACCTGAAAACTCACCTTTGCAGGGGTGGAGCAATCTAGATTCTAGACATACAGTGAGTTTGGTAACCTGACATTTCATGATATTTCCAATAGTATCCATTACCATCACCTATATTTTCCCAAGTAGTAGCTGGTTGGATTTGCTGGAATCAACAGGATTGCTACAATCCGGAAAAACAAGTGAATAGATGATACATTTTGAGTATATCTTTTTCAAAATGTTTGGGAACATAAATGTTTCAAATTTGGAATTTTTTTCATATTTTGGAATACTTGTATATATATGTAATAAGATAAGAGATGGCTCTCAAGTCTGAGTATGAGATTCATTTATGTTTCATATACACTATATACACAGAGACTGAAGGTAATTTTATACAATGACTAGTGGGTCTGAGTGTGGTCTGCAATGTGTTCATGAAGAGAGGTGTGGAACTTTCCTTTTGTGGCAGGCATCATGTCAGCGCTCAACAACTTTCAGATTTTGGAGCATTTTGGATTTCAGATTTTTGTATTAGAGTTGTGCAATTTCAATACTTAATGAAGTAAGCTATGCTCCAGACTTTATGGCCTCTTTGTGTTATATTATTTCCTTATCCATTGGGCAGTATAAAAAACACCTACGCCATTCTTCCCATACTCCTCCATTATAGTATTTATCACCTGGAATTGTCTCTGTTTATCAGCTCTTCACCTTCGCTAGATAGTACATTCCTTGTCAGCAAAGCATTTTCTTCTTTACTATTGTTTTCTAACACACATATGCAGGCACGCACGCATGCACACGTGCCCATAGTATTTGTTCCCTGTTCTTCCCTCCCTGTTTCTGTGCTTCTGTTGTGCATCCCCCACCCTATGCCCCTGGCTGTCACTGTGGTCTAACACCCCTTCAAGCTGCACAATCACTGTGACTTCTTGCCATTTTTCCTGTTGAGGGATCCATCTCAACCTCCCTCAGTGATTCTCTTAATTCTGACCACGCATTCATGACTATCTCCTTCCTTAATTTTTCTCCAGTGAAACTTATCTGAATGAAATTCTGTTTCCCACTGGCACCTCCTCTGAAACAGATGGTTTCAATTCTTCACTTCTTACTTTCAACGTGTGACTTGCCTTTAGTTGCAACTTGCTGCATATTTTAATATCCAGAGTCCTCAAAATTTCTTCTCTTAGCTCAGATGATTAATCCCAGGTAAAAAAAGAGATCTCCAACTACCTCACCTCAGAATTTGAAATATTTCTTCTCTATTAATCAATTTGGAAGTATTAAAAGTGAATGTTAACAATGAAACTAATGTCTCATATCCCCTCAACCTAGAGGTAGAAATAAGAAAAATCAGAAATTACTCTGTAACCTCTCCCCTTCAGTCAACCATCAAAACAACAGGCCAAATTTCAAAAAGACAGGAATCGTGAAGGTCCCATTAAAAACCTTACTTCCCCTTTTTATTATGTTCTCTTTTCTATACATTGTGCTATTATTGAATGCTATGAGGATTTTTCTTCTGGTATTCAAGTTGTTTCAAATTTGGCCAGTGGGAGCGTCTTTGCAGTGACTTCTGTGTCCTTTTGACATGTCCCCATGAGTCTTGGAGCACCTCCTTGATTTTTGGCATAGCAAGGTGTTTTAGGCTCACCTTCTCCTTAGCACATAACAGACCTGGAATCAGAAATTCTTTAAAGATCTTCCCTCTCTCCTCATGCTTTTCTACTTGATAAATGATATTTAGAAATGAAGATCTTTACACCAGGTGTGTTTGTTTCTACTGGAGCATCACAGTCTTCAGATTCTTTCAGTAGAAAGAATTAGAGAAAAACTCTGTGTGTGTGTTTGTGTGTGTGTGTGTATGTGTGTGTGTGTGTGTGTGTGAGAGAGAGAGAGAGAGAGAGAGAGAGAGAGAGAGAGAGAGAAATCCATACAGATGTCTCTGGCAAATATCAATAGATCTTAACTTATGTTGATTGAAAAATCTGATAATATGATATTCACATGGTCACAACTTCTTACCCCATAAGTTATTTATTCATTCAAAAAGGGAAAAGATTAAGCTTACAAAGATCTAGTTGATATTACATTAACCAAATAATCAAACTTCACATCATCAGCAATGGAACATAGTTAAGTTGTGGGCCTCCTAATATAATGCAAAGTCACACTAACTATATAATACTTGCTAAAATTGTTTAATCAGAAATCATCAAATCAGATTAATACAAATTGTTATATCTTCGACAACTCGCTTAGATTCCTCTTAAGCATCAGTGTCATGAATTTTAAGTCTGACCAACTTTTCCCCCAGAGACTAAAAATACTTGATAACGAAATACAAGGTATAAATTTGTTTTAGGTCCAGAATTAAGAGTTGTGATGAACAGCTAGGGAAATTTGAACACAGACTTCATATTAGGTACTATTATTTACCTAAGATAAATTTATTGTATTTTATGTGCTACTGTGGCTATAGAGAAAAATGTTGTCATTCTTAGGAAATATCTGTAAAAGTATTTGAGGGAAAAATGGCATTGGTATCTGCAACTTAGTTTAAAAGGTTTCAACAAATTATATTTAGGACAGAGAAAAATTGAATGTGGTAAGATTTTTACAGTTATGAATCTATATAAAAGATGTTCACATTCTTTTAGCGTTTTGAAAATAGTTACAGAGAAAGCATAGAGTGTCATGGTTAATGTTTTCAAATAAGGAAAATTTATAAGCATAGCAACATTTTGAAATTGATTCAAAAACTTATCTCACAGAGATAAGTGTAATTGTTCATTTTGACATAATTGTATATGCACAGAATTTCATTTACTCCATTTTTACCTTTTTATAAAAAATTTTAATTTATTAAAAACTTACCATGTTCCAAAATTACAAGTCTTCATAAATAGGGTTTTGCTATAGTTTACCTAATTTTCCCAACATGCCTATGTCATAAATACTATTATTCTGAATATGTGGATGAAAAAAATGAACTTTAGATAACTTAAGTAACTAATCTAAAGTTTAAAACTAGTCTGTTATAAAATGGGATTCATAAAACAGTATTAGTCCAGAGCCTAAAATTTTTTGTCTACTTGATTCTATCACACGAGAAAGGCTAGCTAAGGACCAGATCATGAATTCTGGAGAGAGGCTTCTTCTATATACCTTTGACTAGCTGTCTAATTTGGGGGAAGTTACATAAAAATGGGCATAATAATTTCTATATGTACACTGTAGATTATTTTGCAGAGCTAAATCCAACAAGATTTCTTAATATGGTTCCTAGCATGTACTAAAATCTTGATAAACATTAGCCATTAGCAAGGATCACAGTTTTCACATGTGTTACATATTCCATGCAGCAGTCATGCAACTGTATGAGGTTCCTCCCTACCCAACTCCTTTTTTATAGTTACTAAAATGATGGAAAGGGTAACAAGTGGAGCCAAGATTCAAATGTGAGCCTCTGTAACACCTGAGCCCATACTGTTTCTGCTACACAACACAGAGAGATTTTCCAAGTATATTATCCTAGCATATTCCATTAGTGTCTAATTTTTATTTTTTGATTTATTAAAAGCATAAACCAAAAGCTAGTCATGATGGTGCACACTTATAATCCTAGTGGTTTAGGAGGCTAAAGGAGGAGAATTGCAAGTTTGAGACGGGCTTCAGCAATTTAGCCAGGCCCAAAGCAACTTAGTGAGACCCTGTCTTAAAATTTAAAAAATAAAAATAAAAAAGACTGGGAATGCAGCATTGTGGTAAAGCACCCCTATGTGCAGTCCGCAGTTCAAAAAGAAAAGAATAAATAAAGGAAAGAGTAGTTAATTACAGTTGTACATCTTCATATCATTTTCCCTTTTGTACATTACAAAGTGTTATCCAAAAGCCCTCTCTCTGAGAGAGAGAGGAGGGACCCACTGGGTACTGAAATGGAATAAATTAAATTCCATGCATACATAATTATGTTGAAATGAACCCAACTATTATGTACAATTGTAATGCACCAGTAAAAGCAAAACATTAAACATTAGCCAAACAAAGAAACAAAAAACCCTCTTTGGTTTTAGTTGAATAGAATATTTTCAATAACATAGGAATTAATAAGAGATTTTATAAAGTAAAAATTATAGTGAGAATTAACAATTCTTTTTACAGTAAATTGTTCTAGTTTACGCTTTAAATACAAGAATATATAGCATCAATTATAATGTTTTTAACATAGAAGCACTCGAAGGCAATTTTGCAGCACTTACTGAATAAACTTAAATAATGAAGGCTAAATACCTATCAACATTAGAGCCAATAACTAAAAATATTCAAGGTTATCACTAAACATAGTTGAACCACTGAAATTCAAAATATGGCAGCAAAATCAGTAAATGTTTTGGAGACGTCCTCAGCTGTAATGAAAGAAATACATATTTTGAATCAGCAGACTTCCTTGATTGTGGGCTGACCAACAAGATCCTTTTACTGAGTTTCTCATTGTGATTTTCCTCAAAAAAACCATAAGAAATTGTAAGCTCTTTTATTTCCTCCTTTTTTTGTCAATATTCTGTCATACTACCTACTTAGTATTCTATGTCATATGCTAGAGCTGCCATTTCATCTTCTCTAGGAGAGAGAAGCTTAAAGATAAAATGGGTACATGAATCAGCATATATATAAGCACCATTATTTAAAAATACTGATTATAGCAATCAAAATCACAATTCTTGTGGTGCCTTAAAATTGGTGCTTTGACATTCATTTAATACAATTAGCATTGTTTCTCCATGAAAATATTCCTGGTATTTATCTTAAAACTGGGACATTGGAAAATCCCTATTAGAGTTATAAGAGTCTGGAAATGAAGACAACTGTAAGATTATGCTAGCATTGACCCCTTCTTTCCACGGCTCCCTCCCACTTGTTAAATTTTTAGAGTTGAATTTCTAAGATAATAAAGTGAAAATATCAGTAATAATAAAAACAACTTAATGATATTTTACAAAAAAAACTGTCACCCAATAAATGGAAAAGAAATACAAATGAATATCAGATGTTACTGATATGTTAGTTAAAAATCACAGAAATCAGTTCTAGTGAAGAATTCATAATTATAAATTGATTGGCCTGAAAACTATTTCCTGTTAATTAAACAAACTGCTGTGATCTTCATGTGTTTTCCTCACCACTTTCCCCCCAGTTCCCAGTCTGTTTGCTTGTTTGTTTTTGCAATAGTGTTTTCTTAGTCTCTTGCTTCACTCTCCCTGTCCTCTCCCTCCAGCTCTTGTGTCTGAGAGGTCTCTGCTCAGCAGATGTCCCTGGTCCTTCTTCCTGTCTGACAGAGCACGGAGTTTCCTGACAGCCTGGATTCAGGTCTCAGAGCTCTGCCTTCATTCCCAGGACCTCTTTTCCATAAATGGAAATTCTGTTAGCAATTAGCATGCCACACCACAGACAATGTTTAAAAAAGAAAGATCATCTGTGAGATTAGGTTCTTACTATTAATTATGGAAACAGATAGAAATTACTTGAGCAGCTCTCACAGGAAGCAAGCTATTATAACATTTTCAGAATGTACATTTTTAAGTGTCCATCTTGCTTGCCACTTGGAGAGATCTTATGAATCTTATTTAATTTATGTGTCAGCATTGTTTCTGTTTCCCCAGTGCATATTTAAGAATGTACAACTTTTGGGGGGGCTGGGGTTGTGGCTCAGTGGAAGCATACTCATCTGGCATGTGTGAGGCCCTGGGTTTGATCCTCAGCACCACATAAAAATAAATAAAGTAAAGGTATTGTGTATAACTAAAAAATAAACATTTAAAAAAAGAATGTAAGTCTTTTTAAAATATGACAGATTTTTTACTTAGCTTTACAGAAAAAAAAATATGTGAAAGTCCAAAGCATGATTAGTTAACTCCTCATGAACTTACTGCACACACAAGTTTCTTTGAGAAAGATTTAAAATGCACAATTTTTTCTACTCACAACCAGGTACTGTGATTCACCCAGAGATTCTGTAGTTTACATTTTACATAAGTATCTGTCTGATTGTGATACTGGGGGCCCACTTTGAGAAATACATCATCCAACAGCTAATGCAGTAGTGAACTATTTTGCATTGCTTCCTGGTAGAAACTGAAAATCCTGCCAAGGAAATTTTCTCAATTGAGTGCCGGTGCTGAGACCACTAACCATAAGCAAGATCAGGGAATTCATTTCAAGAGAAAAGACAAAGGGATATGAAGAGGTAATAAACACATTCAATAAAAATAAATTCATCAATAAGCAATCAATAGCAAATTAAAATATGTGAACAATTTTTATCCATTTAATTGTTAAAGATTAACAATTAATGTCTACCGTTAGGACAGATGCAAGGAATTGAGTCCCCTCTCCAACACTGATAGTAGGAAAATAACATAGCAGATGCTACTATTGGAAGGCAATTAGCAATATATAGCACATGTGGAAGTGAAAAACCTGTGTAAGTAAAATCTTGCATAGATACACAAAGTAATATATGAGAATGTTCAGCACTATATTTGGAAGAATGCAAAATTAGACATATATGGACAACTAAAGAAAATAATTAATAACCCAGCAACATCTGTGCTATAAAATGGTAGGCAATATCAATAAAAATTTAATATATTGAAAACCTACATAACAATGTATCAGTATGAGAAAGAATTTCTGCCTACAGGAATTATTGGTAAAATATCTGCCTTACATAACAAGGATAGCAAAGATCCTTCTACTTTGAAAGTACTCTACTTTGTGTGAGTTTTATGGTCACCTATTAACTTTTATATCTTTTGCTTTGGCATCTATCGACATAATGTTTTTTATACAGAAGTACTGAAGAAGAGTAGTTCTCATTTCATTAAAACTGTTAGAAAATGGTGATTTTACTTTGAATTCTTCTTGCTTTCACAAATTCCACAGATTAAAAGAAAAAATAACTTCAAATGTCCTAAGAAATATAAGTGCCACTTGAGAATTACAGAATCTGAATCAGTAAGTTAATAGATTAATGTAGTTTCACTATAACTTGTATCACTATTCCTAATTCAATATTTGATTGTAAATTATCACTTGTTCTTATTCTAGAGGCAAACTTGTATTCTTATATATTAGTCATGGTTCACATTCTCTTTAGATTCAGGATTAGACATAAATATAGCTCTCTCTGGGTATGCTTACTGATTCATGTATTTTAACTCATTGCATAACTTGTTGCTTATACAGTTGTCTGCTTATACAGTTATGCAAACTGCTTATAATCTGTATAAGAGTGCATTCTGACATTTCCTATACTTTATGGTAAATATGTATCCTGCAATATTTCTATTACATGAGCCCCCAAATCAGTCTATACTGAAAAGTTAAATAAATTGATAGAAATAACAACAGGTTGACTAAGTTGACAATTCCCTCTTACTATCTAACCTCATTGAAAATCAAAAATCTACCTGATATTAAGGAATGCTAGGTCAAAGGTGGAAATGATTAGGACTGAGCAAGGAAACCAGCCCCAGATTTCACTTCAGAGAATAGTGGTCCTCAAACTTTGCAGCTTTTTGGATTTCTCTGGGGATTTTTTAAAATTCCCAATGACCTGGCTGAGCTCCATACCAGTTACATCAGAATCTCTGTGGGTGGAACATCAGTAATTTTAGAGCAGCCCAGAGTGATCCAACAAGCAACAAAGTTTGGAAAATGGGATCCTAGAAAGCATTCAAAGTTTTTAAAGAGCAGCCAGCCACCTCAGCAGATCAAAACAGTGAAGGTGCTAGGTGAAAGCCACAGACATCACTGTGGGTTAACAGGACAGTTGGTGTTTAGTTTAAAAGAAAAAAAATACTTTAAGCGAAGGACTAGAATCCTTAAGTCTTTGACACCTGTGCCTTTCACTGGGCATGAAATAATTAGAAGTTAGGCCACCTGTGTGTATTTTCCCCACCTCAAACCAGATCAAGCTTCAATTATGTAGAGACCAAGAGTTCAAGGAATTAGACACTAGAGATCAGCTTAAGCAGGTGGTTTACTGTTTTTCTTTGCTTGGTACTTAACTTTCCACAAACTCTCTGTGCCTTCTACAACAGGCCCTGTCACCTGGCAGTCACTGCACAAGGCTTTCCTGGTGATAGAATATATCTGCTCTTTCATTCAAAAACAAACAAAACAAAACAAAACATGAAAGGCTTTATAGCGACAGTAGATGTTTTAAGTATATGCCATTTCACCAATTTCAGCCATTTTTAAGACCACAAACTTTTCAGAAATTCAACAGCTTTTCAGTGTTCATTTAGTCACAAGAAACCACTGGTTTTGAATTTCATTCTATGGTTTGGAGAATTTGTGAAGTCAGCACACAGTAATATTAATGATGATGTTAATATGTGCATGCCCTCTTGAATTATAAATTTCTCTGATTCATGATCATTTAACAGGTGTTCACTAGAACTTGCTATGATGGATCTCTTCAGCTAATCAGTCATATATGAAACTTATTTTAAACCTTACCTTCTAAGCAATACAGACTTTTGATTTATCCTGTTCAAATCATAAGGGGTAGGAGAATGAAAGATTTAAAAATAATTATTCTTACTCCTTTTCCCTTTCTCATTCACTGGTAAATTTCCTACCCAAACCTTCCCAGTCTTGGGCCTTGGCACACAGGTTATGAGACATTCCCAGATTAAGATACATTCCAGGTATTCCCATTTCTAGCTGCAATGCTTTGCAGTCAAGTTCAGGAAAATCAAGGTCTACATTCCACAAATCCTTTCCAAGATTAAGGTACAAACATCAATTCTTCTGCTATTTCAAAGGGACAAAATAATGACAGTGGTTCCCAAACTTGCCTTATTAGAATAACCTATAAGACTTCCAGAAATTTTAAAGTCTAGGCCATACACATCAATCAATCACAATTTTGGGGGCAAGTCAGCCATCTGAAATTTTTGAAGCTGTCCAAGTGACCCCAATACTGGGAAACTACTAGGTGCCTAATAGCATCTACAGACTGTTTTTATTTAGCTGGGGTTATTTCTGGGTTTGAATTCAGAGATTGAAAATATTCCATCTCCCTTTAGAAAAGACAGATTAACTAAAAATGAGAGGATCTGTAGTATGATCAACCTTCAGAAACAAATGAGCCTGACAGAAGTATGTGGTCACTTTATCTCAGTTCACTGAATTACTATCAAAAGTAAAATTCCTTTTTTTGTGGAAACCAAATAAGACAAGCCATTCATTAACATTTTGCAAAGCCATCTAATCATTATATAAGAAAATAGTAAAATACATGGGAGTATATTATATAGGGAGTACCTAAATTTTTTTTCAATTCTCTATGACTAATTTTTGATTTAACATTTCATTTATATAATTATGTAAACCTATCAATGAAAAATATCAATACATATTTTATCAAAATTTTATTAAATTATGATCATGTAATTTTGCATATACAGTTAATTAATAAAAATACAAATTGTAAAACTATGATTTTTAAAAAATTTTAATGCAGTTAAATAGTTCTGCTGCAAAAAAACAAATGAGGCCCTTAGCTTTTTGGTGTGTTATGAATATGATGAATACTACAGAGGCAAATCCATTCAGGGTAAAGAACATGTGAGTTCATATATTCATTCACAAATCTTTATTGATCAACTACTATAAAAACAAGACCAGAACTGAATGCTATGGATAGAAGAATGAACTAGATCCTTATGCTCATGAAGATTACAGTTGGATGAGGATGACAACTATTTAACAAATAAATATAGTTTATTATCATTGGAGTAAGCTATAAAAAGAAATGTATAGTAACACATAAAGCCTTGATTTAACCTGTGATAAAACAGTGGTTCAGAGAGGAGTTCCCTTTGAAAGATTAGGCAAGTCTTCATGAGATGAAATGGACATCAGAAGAAATTTGGAATGACTCTGGTTATGTGGCTAAGTTTGTTTCTGTTTCAATTTCTCTCATTCCACATTTGAAATTTATTAAGATGAGTTTCTCAAAAAAACTATCTGCAAACATAGAGAGTAACCTCTAATACCCCTAAAAAGTAGTTACCATATTCTCACTATGGCCTTTGGGACCATAAACATCCAGATTGCAGTCATCATTGTGCTAGTTTTTAGCTGTGTGGCATTAATGACATCAATTTATCCCTTAGTACCTCCTTGTCTCATTGCTTTGTTGATAGAGTGAACATTTATACATACATGCTAGAATTATTACAAGAATCACATGAATTTATATATTTACCCAACTTCAAGTACTGTTAAATCCTTAACCAATAAGTTAAGGATTTAGTCCCTATATGGTCATATTCTTGGGAGTAAAGTATTTTGATTAAAGGTTATTTAGCAATGGGTTCCAAAATTTGATCATACAATATTAACCAGTGGAAGGGCCTTAAAAATACAGATTTGTAGGTCCAATGTCAAGACATTCTGATTTGGTAGGTCTTGGAAATCCCTGGAATCTATAATATTAAATTTTTTTCTAAGTTCTGATTCTTGTCTGAAACGTCTAGAAAATATTTTGATGGAATTAATGGAATTTTAATGGGATTAGGAACATCTACAGGAACACCTTGCTTTTACCTGATCCTAAACTGACATGTAAAATCCCTTCCTGATGATACCAGACACATCACCACCGTGATATAATTATAGCATTTGAATTAACAAGTAACCAAAATAGTGCTCACACAAGGGCACACTGAAAGCTCACGCACATTGGAGTCAATACAGAGCTGTAGTGGAAGGGGCACTTATTAAACAAGCCCTCTCTTCTTTTTAGACACTATCCTAAGCCCTACAGCTGTGCAAAAGTTCAAACTTGTTTCTAAGTTCTACCTCAAAGCTGTCAGTGCTCATCAATTTTGCACTCCAAGAAAAACAATCACATAAGAAACATGAATTTAGATATTTTTCTTGTGTAAGTCTCAGATATTTTTAGTACTTTAGGATGAATCTATGATATAATTATACCTGATTTTTTTCTTCTGGAAGTTAAAACCACTCAGCCATCATTTGTTAATAAATAGCAAATGGTAACCATAAATGCAGTTGCCACCATACAAGGTATAATTTGAAGGATGAACTCGAAGGAAGTGCAACTATAATCAGAACACAAAAACAACCTTCATGAAACATAGCACATGTTGTGTATAGGTGACTTGGTTACTGTCTTTAAATGCAAATTTTTTTATTTATGTTTTTTTTTTGTCATAATGTAACTTGTAATGTAATATTACTGTGTAAAAAGAATCCTTTTAAAGAGACATATAACATAACCATCTAACATTAGGGTTATTTTATAAACTTTCTTGGTTTAGTCAAGAAAATTATTCAATTTTTAAAAAAATATTTTTATTTGTAGATGGACACAATACCTTTATTTTATTTATTTATTTTTATGTGGTGCTGAGGATGGAACCCAGTGCCTCACATGCGCTAGGCAAGTGCTCTACCACTGAGCTACAACTACAGCCCTGAAATTATTCTATTTTTAACATAAAAACAGTTTACTTTCAGTGTGAGGTATCTAATCTTTTATCACCCTCTCCCCATATTTTTTTCATTAAATCCACAATAAGGGGCATAGGCCATTTCATTTTCAATGATATATTTAATGGAATTTAATGAAAGAAGTTTTCCTATTCAGGAACTTGAGAAGCTACATATTTCAAGTTAGTAAATATTTTAGACTATTTTTAATGCAACTTTTAAGTAATTTAAGGAGTACAGAAGCTTCAGATAGCTACTGAGTTCCATTCATAGTCATTAATTAAGAGCCTGGACTATGGAGATGAAAATATGGTTTGTTCTAAATTCTGGTTTTATTACAGTAGCTACATGACTGTGGGAAACACTTTGAACTACTTTTTGGCCTGGGTTTTCTCATCTATAGAATGGGAATAATAGACTTACATACCTTATACAATTATTGTGAGAATGAAGCAAGTAAATATGTGTCAAACACTTAAGATGGTCTCTGCTTTCAAAAAGGCTATAGTTATCATTACTATTTCCTGTCGATTGTATCACTTAATTGAGAGGAGGTTTTATTTGGCTGAGTTCCAAAACATGAAGAGAAAGTAAAAATATTCATTAAGTTCCAACTGTATATCAAACACAATGGGGGGGTGTGCTTTCACATTTTATATAAGTTTTAACAATGTGAATTCAATTGCACCCCACAATTTTATGCCCATTATGCCCATTGTTCATTAGACTACCTACATTTACTGATGGTAGATCTCTGACATAGTCATGCTGAGAGCTAGATTTGGGGAGAGAATGAAGGAAAGGAGAAAGGTAAAATTTGAGGCTTATGTTAGTTAAAGTAAAATGTTAAAAACTATATCTAGATGGCTTTTAGCAATTAAAGTTTATTTCTTGATTACTCAAGTGGAAATGAGGGCAGAGGAAATGTGCTCATACTATTTAGAAACCCAGGCTGAGGGAGGCTCTGCCACTTATAGCAGGGCTGTCATTATCTCCCTTAATGCCTCCAGATGATGGGCACCCAGGAGGTGCCTGCAACAGCATCTCCAGGTCACCTCTCATTGGTCAAGCTTAGTCATGTGGCCACACCTAACTGCAAGGGGAGGCTGGGAAATGTTTCCAGGAGGCGGGACAACTGGCTTGGTGATTAGCTAACAGCTCTGCCATTAGGTGTTCAACCATAAGGACAGATCTCAGAGAATGCTGCTGCAAAAGTCTAGGTAGCTAGGATAAAATCCAGGAAATTAAACCATTGAAAGCCTATGCAAAGCCTGAGGAAATGAGAAGGGATAGATGAAATCTATCAACAAAATAAGGAAAAGGGAGAGAGGGTGTCAAAATCAAGGAGAAAATTGTTGAATGAAGTGTTAACATGAGGAAAACAATTGCCTGTTGCTGAATTTTGTGGAAATGGACCCTAGCCTTAACAAATTGAAAATCCTGGCTTGTTTGTTTTAAATGTTTTCTACAATAGCCCATCCAAGTGTCAGGACATGACAGAACCTGGTACTATTTGATCAAAGAGATAATCAAGACTGGAGATAAAACTGTGAAATATGCAGAGCTCCCAGAATAAATCATTTCTATCCTCTTCTCATCACTAGCTTTCTGTTTATATTATCTATGAAATCCAATCTCCCTGCCAGCAAGATTATAAGTCAAGGTATCTGAGAGCTTTAAACAGCCATTAGGTCCCATCTTTCCCAGATGTGGAACACTTAGGAAAATCTTAAAATTGAGCAACATATATGTTACTTATGTTATCTTTGAAACAAATATGATGTTTTTAGAGTTCTTTTGAGAAATGTAGTAAGTGAAAGATTAGAGCATTTGAAAAACTATGTATGTATTTCAGATCTATGTGTGTGGGGATATATAACTTCTACGTTATAAATGACAATATATTTTAATTCATCTGTATCAATGTCCTTGAAATTTTCACAGAACTGAAGACTTATTAATTAAAGAGCTAACTGTGTGATCAGGAAGAAAGGAGTAAGATTTTTCTTACAAATAAAAATGTCTAAATTTAAAGTCATGTCCTGCTAAAGTGGTTCAAGTATTTGTGTGACTTATGTACCCTGTCACTCAGTTGATCACAATATATAATTGTTGACAAAGTAAATATGGAAATAGGATCATAGAAAAAATGACTATTCTAACAGATTGTGACTTTTCTTTTGCCTCCTACCTGTTCTTTCTTTTGAATATTTTAAATCATTTGTTTCAATATGTTCTGTTTTCTTGTAATTTTACTGAAATTGACACAGTGATTCTCATTCATTATTTTTTCTTCATTCAACAAATACTTGTGGCACCACTTCTTAGCTGTAGTTCTCCCTGTCAGTTCTTCTTGCATGGAAAATAATTTGGTCAGGAAGTGAAGGATGGTTTCTTTGTCTGCAGTTTTGGGAAAATTCCGGAAGAAATAACTTAGCACTAATAGTGATTTTCCTAATCAGAATGAAACCTGTAAAGATATCTGCTTAATGTAAAGGAGTTTATGAGGCAAATCCAAGTTAGTCCTACCTTAAGATTTAATAGTAGACTCTTGCCTGATTATTGTAGAAAAAAATGGAAAACAATGAAAAAAGATTAAACTGTTACCCACATTCCAGAGAAGCCATCTAGAATCAGATATTTGATGTTCTTATAAGTAATTCAAATCATACCATGCATGTTACATGATATGCATTTTTCAAACATTCAAATATGGAGAATGTTGAATGTTTCTTGGTTATCATTTCAGTGATTGTAGAATATTTTAATGGTGCATGCCTATAATCCCAGAAACTCAGGAGGCTGAGGCAGGAGGGTTACAGATTTGAGGTCAGCCTGGGTAACTTAGCGAGACCTGTCTCCAAATTAAAAAATGAAACCGGAGCTTGTGTGGCTTAGTGGTAGAGCAGCTCTGGGTTCAATCTCCAGTACCAGGAAGAAAAAACAGAAAAGAAGAAAAGAAAGAGAGAAAGAAAGTTAGTTAGTTACTGCACTTAACATTTTAAACATATGACAAATTGTCTAAATGAGCTAGTTAGGCAACTAGTCACACTAACAATTTGGTCACCAAGTATATCAAGCCCACAAGAAAGAAACTCAATGTTCAAAATACTGTGCTATCATTGAATCTACTCAAATGATTTATCTTTGACATAAATATGTAACCTCAGTATGAGGGGAAAAAGCACTTCTAATAGGACCAAGACAGCATGTGCTCTTCTAGGATTCAGGTCTTACCCAGAATTTCTTGATATGGAATAGCCCAAAGCAAGACTAGTTGTTCCCACAATAAAGCCTTGGGCTGCTGCGCACATGTGGATCAGGTGAGTGGACAATTTGGTATTTCCCCTGTTCTTCAATTTCTATAATCCATTTGCAACAATTGCTCCAAAACCTGCCATTCCAATGGGGACAACTGGTGCCTCTTTAGCTTTTTGGATGAGTTTGGATCTCTTGATCTTCATCATATGAAGAAAAAGAAACATCTGTGTTGGCTGACATAGTAACTCCTTGAAGATTCTTCCAAAAGCAACAAAACCCCTCACAATCCTAACGGCTTCTCTCATCTGCTTTTAATTTGAACTTCAGAGTGACACGGATATGTGAAAGGTTTCAATATAGAGCTCTTTCTAAAAGTAATTTTTGCTAATGAGGAGAAAGTTGTGAAATATTGTAAAATGTAAAATAGAGTTAGGCTCAGCCATGTCTTGTGCCTTCTGCCAACTTTACTTTTCTATAGCATTTGTTTAATAGTTTATAAAGGCAAGGAGTTGGTTACATTGCCCTCCAAAGATAATTTTACATCTAGTGACCAGAGGAATAGTTTAGCCGTCAAGCATATTTTGACTTTACAATAATGGCTAAATGAGCATGAACAGGTCCTGGGCTTTATCCCTGCATGAAAAAATAATAATTTTATATTTAATAATATTTAGAAACTACATCATACTATTTTAATTCATAACTTTTTGGAAAAATAAATTCACTATGATTTGTAAAACCTTGTATTGATTACATTAGTCAAAACCAGAATTGTCTCAAACTTAATTTCAACTCTACTTAATTTGACAACTCTTGCAGAAATTCAAGTAATATTGTTCTTACTTTATAACCCTTTTGATCAAACAAATTTTATGTGTATGAAAGTGCTTTCACAATCTCTCATAATCTTTCTTTAAACAAATATGTCTCAATCTTTCCTTCAACTGTCTTGCCACCTAATACCATAACTGTTGTTGAGAAGAGTTTTTATCTATTCCTTATGAACATATGAACAACAACAATATATATATTGAAAGAAAAAGAAAAGTCTTCCCTTCAAAAGAAACCGTATACTCTAATCACAGTGGAATAATATTCCTATTTTCTTAATTTAGTATGTATTATTTTATTTTTACAACGACATAATTTTGCTTAGTTTCCTCTGTCTCCAATGGCCATTCCTTTATTTTCTATCTTGTGAACTATGTCTCATTCTTCAAAGACTAATTTGTGGAACATATGACCAGTGGTACTTGTCTTTATGCAATCTTTGTAGAAATGCCATAGTTCTTATTGAAGGTGAACTGGATATAGTCCAGTTGCTTGGGTAGCCAAGCCAGAAAACTAGACCCAAGGTAAACCCTCGATAAAAGCTAAGCCAGTAGGAATCCTTGACCAGGTATTTGAGGTAAAGTCTGAGAGGCTATGCAATTTGCTGAGCAGAACTGAGCTGGAAGGGTATTTATACCAGGGAAAGAATTTATGCCACCATAAAAAAACATATGGCGAGATGTTAAATTACAATGGAGCAGCAATTATAAGCAAGTTAATGAAGCCAGTGTGCACAATAACTCACATACTGATTTTCACAAGAACTGTCAATCTGACTCATGTCTTCTTTTTGTATCTTATATATTACTACATACAAAGAAAATTTGTTTTAATTACTTTGACTTTACAATAATGGCTAAGTGAAAATCACAAATTATCACTCATTCCACTTTTTTCTTCTCTTCCTAGGTGAGTTGAATATTTCAGTTTTTGCTTAATCTGAATTCTATGGATTGAAATGAAGATAAGGATATATGTCTAAATGTTTTCTTTTCCTTGATATAAAAAGGTCTTGAGAAGATGATAGTTCAAATATTTTCTGAAGCTTTTCTGAGTAGCTATAGGCTAATTTAATTGTTAATGCCTTGTCAGATACTAATGCAAATTATCTAACAAAATATGTGTTTTATTGTTCAATTTACTAAATCAATGCCTGAGACAGGTGCAATGGTATTATAATGCATACATTTTTATCTAACCTACATTCTAAAGTCTATGTATTCTCTCCATAGTATCAATGAGGTTATATTTATGCCCATGATGCAGCTAGAAACTGCAGGAGTTAGGAGTCTGCCACAAATCTATCTCATTTCAGAGCCGTGCTTCTAAATACTATACTAAACCAACTCCTAGCACAAATGTTTGATTGTTGTCTCCCTTATAGCTCCTCAAATTTAGAAATCAATATTGTATATAACTTTTTAAATGCCAGTATAATGTCCATGGATCAGATAAGCCTCAATAAATGTATATTGAAATAAAAATTGCCAACATTATGTAGATTATGGTCCTAGATTATTGATGCGATTGACTATTTCTTAAATTGGTTTTGATACCAAACATAAAAAAGACCCACATATGGACACATGGTTATACAAACATCAGATGTTCAAATTATGGGGATTAGTTTCTGTATTATTAGTAGTATAGAGATAAAAATGTATTTTTATGCTTTGATATTAAACTCAGAGTAGTATTTCTAGAAAGTACGAAAATTGTAATTAAAGAATTCAGTGAAAGACATTTATAAGCCTAATGGTAGCATTGTCAATATTTATCTGAGACTATAAAAGAAAATTAGTAGCACAATAGTTAAATAATATAGCCAAATTTAAAAATGAAAGAAATTTTAATGATTTCATGTATAATTTCCACAAGTGGCAGTGAGTGCTAATTGGACTATGCAATTAGAAACACTGATAGAATTTATAACTGCATAATTATGTTACTAAGGCCATGAGTGAATTAGTAAAAATTCATTTACCATAGAGGGGAAATAAATAAAGTGTCTTGATCTGCTAAAATATTAATTATCACATATGGGCTGCATATTTATAGTTTTTCTTTTAAGCAACATAAGTTATCCTCGTTTCTATCAATAGATTAAACAAAGGTTGAAACATTCAACCCACTAACAAATAGGAAAAGGCAGAGAGGGATTTGTGGTTTTATTTAATTAACTATTTTAAAATGAAAGTAATTAAAGCAACTTTACCTTTGACTATGTGCCAGAGATTACTGTTTACTGTGAAAATGTTAAGATCAGCCTTTATTTTCCTATTTCTCTTTTGATAAAATTTAGCAAGAGTGTATAATTACTAGGTTAGTGATAAGCAGACCCGTCAAATGTAACGGGCATGTCTTTTAGCCTTAGAATTGAATTTACAGTGACAAAAGCATTCTCTACTCTGAACAGACAGTCAAAATACTAATATTAAAAAGGTGGAATCAAAATATTCTCATTGTTTAAACTACTCAACAAAATTTCTCTAAGTAAAAAAATTAGAATTGAAAAACAAAAACCCTTAATCATTATCCTACAAGTACACCAGGACAGGAATACAAAAATCTTGTATCTATGACACAGTATTTGTTAGAGCACAAACTGTGGAAACAATTTGATTGTCTATCAGTAATGACTGGTGGAATAAAATAGAGGAGAGCCATTGCAACATAGTACAAACTTGATGCAACTGTTAAAGGATGAGTCACCTCTTTCCATATGACACAGAATGTTGTGCAAAACACTCAAGTAAAGAGATTGAGGTGTAGGGCAGTGTGTAGAGTAGCACAAAATAAAATGCCTTGTGAAATATTCCCACAGGCACACATTTTCCATTAAAATAAATCATTTAAAAGTTAAACAATGCAAAATATTTTAAGCAGCCATTATGTAAAAGTTCTTGATTTCTTTAATGATCCTCTTTTAGGTATGTATTGTCTGACTTTCTCTTCTGCCTTCTAGCCAATAAAGCATCTACAGTTTTGATAACTTTTTCCAACTTCATAAATGTGCAGATTTCTTTTTCTTGGGAATCTCATTTCTAAGTTCCCAGGGGGTAGGAAAAAGTATCCTCCTTGGTAGATTTCTCACTCTCCCACCCCATTCTGAGATGGGAAATAGGAAGGGATAGAATAATGGACTGAGATGTATAGAGGTGGACAGTCTGTGTCCACAGTGGGTTCCTCCGAAAGGAAGGGATCCAATAACCAGGGCCCTTTCAACATTTGCTCCTTTCCCCTCTAAAACAGAAGGCCCTTCTTTCTTCTTTTTGATGAAAGGGTTTCCTGTTTCCTTTCCTCTATTGTGTTTTATTGAAGAAGGCAGTCCTTAGAACTGGCCTTCCTGGCACTTCAGAAAACAAGCACATATAGAAAAAGAAAGTTTCTCCTGGGCCAGGAAGCAGAGACTTCAGACAGAAGGAATATAGCAGCAGACACCCTGCCAGTTCCCTCTCACTGAAGAGCCAATCCCAGCTTGTGTACTATGGACTGAGCTCCTTTAAAACCAACCACTTCCGGGAACACAAAAACAACAAACATTCTAGGACAGCTGCACTATTTAAGGAAACTTTTTTTGGATAATTGATCAGTTGCTACCATCCTTTGAATGCCCTGAACCCAGCATTTTGTGGTTTTGATGCAGACTTTCAGAAATACTCCATAATAACTATTAATTGGGAGGTTCGTCTTCCCTTTCCCCTGTATAAATATCAATTTTGGCAAAGAAAAAATGCAGATTTTATGGCATGGGTTATCTTTAAACAATACATCCTTCTCCTCATTCCAATTGGTAGATTGTTTTTTAAGCCCAAAGTGAAATATTCAATTCACCTAGCAAGGGAATGGAATATCAGAAGATTTGTGATTGTTATTTAATAATTATTTTTTAATTCAAGTAATTAGAACAATTCTTCCTTGCATGTAGGAGTATTTAAGATACTTCACATTAATTTATTCAGCACAAAATTGGCATATATCTGCAGGCTGTCTTTCCATATACACATCCTCTTCCTGCCAACCACCATGTACTTTGGTATATTTTGTGAACAATTTTTTCTTTGTCCCAAAAGTATTGTCCATTTAAGGAAAATACTACTAATTTGTTGGGAATTGTTTTTGAAAGTACTAATGTAACATTCAACCTTAATCAACCGTATTCATTTGAGCTTATCAGTAGAGAACACATTTCTTTAAAGATACTAATATTGTCTTAACATGTAGACAATATACTTTCTTTGATCTTCTTTAAACACATCACATTTCTCTTCTTTAAGTGCATACACACACACACACACACACACACACTTTCTCTTTCCCTCTTTCTCTCTCCTCTAAGATCATAGTCCCCAAATTTATCTATGCTTGTAATATTTCATATTAAATGTTAAATTTTATTTCAAGGACTATCACAGCCTAGAAAGAAATTTAATCTATGCATTGAGACAGTACATTTCAGAGAATAAACTAGCATTTTCATATTTAAAAAGTTCCTTGAAGTTTAGACTCTAGAATTAAAAGGGAAAAGGGTGTGCATTTAGGAGCTATAAACTGAAGTTATTTATTTCATTTCAATATAGATTATTTATCAGAGTCAAGATAACAATGAATGTGTACAAAAATTTACATAACAAGAGAAACAACAGACAATGCAATGCAGCACCTTTAGAAAAATAATTAAATGTTTTCTTGCATTTACAGGAAGTGCCACACTGAGAATTTACAATACAGTAATTTACTGCAAACACAGGGGAGTTCCATAAAGAAACAAAGCTCTTACACTCCAGATTTTCAGAAGGTATTATCGGAATGCTTAACTATAACCACAAAATTTGTTCATCCTTAGGATTGAGCTGACAAAAGTCATAAAAGATTTTCATAGCATATATTATATAAAAGGAGTCCACTGTGTTGGGACAGCTGGTTTAGTGTCTCTGACAGGTGTGAAGCCTAGAAGAATTACTGGCTTGATGGTGATCTTTCTGTATCCGGCAAGTCAGACCTTCTCCACAGTAACAGCGCTGGAATATCTCCAGCCCATGGGAGCCTTTTCTCCTGTGCTTGGTGCATACTTGACCTTCTTTGAGGACAGGTTTACAGATCTTGGACCAGAAGTGTCTAGCACAACACAAACCTGTGGCACAGTCTGATGATCGGAGACAGACAGAACCTTCTTGTCCTAGGAAGGAGGAGACAGTAGAAAAAATAGTTAAGCTTGCTTAAGCTAAGCTTGCATCATTTCACTAAGACAATTCAAAAGACACTTCTGATGTGCTAACAAAGAATGAACATTAAAGTCCTTCAGTGTACCTTTGGTGTGATATATTTTTGAAGACAGGGTGGTTCTTCTGGAGTACCCATCCAAGGTGCTGTGATCATTACCAAAGCTTTCAATGATGGTTTCCTCAATATCCCCTCTATGAAAATGACTATGATCAGAAGGCATACATATTCCTGAGAAAGCGAGAAATAACAATTAATTCCTAGGTTGAAATGGGTTGTTGCTAACAGTTGTGATGGGCCAGCCTATTATACCTGCAGCATCTAGAGGTATCTCATTGTAGTCAACTTATTTTAAATACAAACCAAATTTTCCACCCAGGGTCAGTGCAAACTCTTCAGATGGACAAAGTATCAATGATATACTGTTTAGTTATTTGCAACATCTCCAGTATAGTCACTTAAAAAGTGCTTTCCCACTAACTGTGGTAGTGCAGTGACATTTCTGTGGAATTTTTAATGCACCCTTCTGATACATTACATAAAAATTTTTTCTTAAAAATAACTTTTCTGCTCTTCATGCTATATGGGTACTGCCAGACTGTTAAACAAATGCACATCCAGCTGTCTGGAAGATTACAATCTCACCCACCAGTTACTTTATAATTTCTATATTACAGAGATTGAATTAGTTCATCCTAGAATACTGCTGGGTCCCAAAGAGGTTAGCCACCCTGTAAGTTTATTTCTGGAGACCTCTTTGGCTGTCTTCAGTCTACCTCTTTTTGAGACATTAAATTTTCTTGGATCCGTGGTTGTGGGGAGAGGAAGTAGTTTTAGGGAAGAGAGGAGGAAGGTTGAAAAGGCCTGGATGCTGGAGTACCAAGATATCCCTTAAAAATGGCCAGTGCAGATAAATCACTCTGTCCTTTGCCTGACAACAGTTTAAACTTCCAGGGGCCATGAGGAAGAAAGGACAGTTTGGACAAGCCATGAAAATGGAAAGAGCAAGGAAATGCCAGCTGTTTTCTTTGGTTTCTCTTTCAAATGGATCCCACAGACCTTCCCAGGTCCCATCTTCCTCCCTGCCCCCTCCCCTGCCCCAAATTAACCTCAAGGCTACCCTCGATAAGGTTTTATGGAGGGGGCCACTCTGAAGTAAACAGTAGTGTCAATTCATTCAGGGACATAGGAGAACAAGGATCATTTAGACCCCCATACTTTCTTCTTCTCCCAGATTAAACACTCATAATGAAGATATTTCAGGGGAACCTTGCATACAGAACACCCATTTGGGGGAGGCGGTGCTGCAAAGTTCCAGAGCAGAGTATTTTCTTTTATCTGTAGATGCTGGAATGCAGGACTGTTGGAGTTGTAGAACTCACCATTTTTGCAGTAGTTCCCTGGGCAGCACATTGCGTGACGCATGCAGCGTTTTCTGCGCTTCCGGCAGGCGAGACAGATTTGCACGCTGGCGCCCCCTCCGCGGGTGGGACTTGCACAGTACTCGTCGGTGCTGCACTCCTCGTCCTCGGCGCACGGGTAAGGCTATGAGAAGGGAGCGGAGAGAAGTTGAGGAGCCCCGGCATTCGAGTACCCACACTTCTGAACCCGGACACTCATCTCAGTCCCTATCTGTACACTCTCCAAAAGCTGTTGCCACCCTCCGCTCCCAAATACAGCATTTCCAAAGATGCCCTGAATCTCAGTCACCCAGAAGGCTCCGCACCCTCCTCTCCAAATGGGAACGCTTCAGAGTCACAGCGTCCTTGGATCCCTGCGACCCCTCTCACCTGGTAGTTGTCAAGGGTCTGGTACTTGTTCCCGCCCTCGTACAGAATTCCTGGTGCAGCGCTGACTGCAGAGCCTGTGTGCCCGGCAGCGCCGCCCAGTGGTGGGGGCAGGTTCTTAATAGCGTTGGAATTGACCAGAACCGAGTTCAAGGTGGCGCTCACACCCTGCAGAGAGTGGCTGCAAAGAACTGCTATCAGGGCGACCAAGAACGGAGCAGCTCCTACAGTGCCCAAAGCCGTCATCTCAGAAGTACTCAAGCGGGAGAAAGAGAAAGGAGAGATGTCACTTTGCAAGCCTGATCCCAAGGAAACCTTGCTGGTGCGGCTGGCTACAGAGTTAAGGTTCCCAGAGCCTCCAACGATCTCAGAGTCCTGACTGCTGGGCGCAGGGAGCTCTGCGCCGCCACCGCCACGGTGGCTGCCTTTATACAGCGAGCTCTGAGCATTCCGGCCCCTCGGGGAAGACAACAAAGCCGGGATGGGATTTCAAAGCATTGGGAGGGGCTGGGAGGGGGTGTGTTTGTGTACATGAAGGGGGGGGGGATTTTGACACTCTTCACCCCTCCTCTCCCTTGCACGGTTGTTCTATTGGCCCAGCTCACCTTCGTGGAGACAGATCAGTGAGCATTAGAGCAGAGGACGTTAATAAACGCAGAGGGCGGGAGGGATTCTGGGCACACGGTGCGTTTCTTTGCAGCAGGGACTGGATTACTTGTATATGAAATACTTTCCAGAGCCAAATAGTGGTAGACTCTGCAAAACCACTTTCTACCCTTTTCCCTTAAGCCAATACTCCTTTCTTGTGCAAACAAATAATATTTCGTATTAAATACAACCTCGGCCCGTAATTCAAAGGCTCTAGGGGTTGGGGACATCTTTGCGAGAGGACCAGGTGGCCCTTGCAAGTTGCTGATTAATCCTTCAGTGTTTTGATTTGCAGATTTGGGTGAGGTCCTGGTCTTTCACTTCGTCCAGTTGCTTCTCTTCACCCCGCCCTCTCCCCTCCACTGAGAGAAAAATGTGCAAAGAGAAGTAAATTTGCACATCAAACGAGGATAAGAAGGAAGAAGACCTAATTCTCTTTTGATGGGAAGTTTAGAGTGGAAGGCGAGAGACTAGCGTTTGGAAATTAGATCAAGGGTGGAGAAAAGAGGGAAATGACCATCCGATAATCAAACTATTTAATGTGGTTCTTTGAATCTGGTCAGTCGCGGCAGTAGATGAACTTGATTAGGCAGACACGCGAGATCAAAGTGGCCCGGAGCCAAAGAGGACAGGGTCCCTCGTGCGTGCGGGGGTCAGTCGTCCTTCTCTGGTGCCCCCTTCTCAGTGGTGGGTTAATGGAGGGAGATAAGAAACCCTAAAGGCTTAGCGCCTGACTTCCTCATTAGTATTTCATATTGCAATGCTTGAGAACGCTTTTGTTTGATCCTGAGTCAAACCTTTCGCAGATGGAGGAATACGGCCTCCAGGGAGATAATTGACTACTTTGTGGAAAGGAGAACAGAAAGTGAACTAGACAGTGAATTCGACATCATTTAAATCAGTGTATAAAAATAACAAAGTAACGCTGGTGTCTAAGAATATTGTCAGGCTTATAAATTAGCAATCTCATCTAGCTAGTCAACAAAAACCTATTGGAAGCCCAGTGCCCAGGCATCAGATGCCCTAACCATCCAGTTTATTGACTTTTTCCCTTTTTCTGTTTTGTTTTTTAGTTGGGTAGGGAGAAGGGGTGCAGTGAATACGAATATTTGAGACAGATTTCTCATTCTAGGGAATAAAGTTCAAGTTATCTTTATCCTAAAAATAGCAATTTTGAAAGATATAGAGATGATATGATTATAGTAACCACAAAACACAAGAAATGTACATAATTATTTTAAAAGTAGGTTGATGTTAGAGGTGTGAGAAAAAAGAAAACTCTGTGAGTTGGGGAAAGGAGGAGATGATTGTAAACCACTGTTGAATACAGAAGACTGGAATATATTTATTATTGCTCCCCTAACCTGTAGGCTGTCTGTTAATTCCTCCACCTGCTGACCTACAGTGGTCATGACTGAGGGCCACAAGGCACAAACAGCCAGTCTTAAAGAGATACAATCCTCAAGTTGAGGGGTATTTAAAAAGCAGTTGGTGGTGGTCTGTGCTCTGGTTTCTTGGGTTTGAGAATCCTATTAATAATGTTTTCTACACCATTCTTTCATGGTGCTTCTAATTACAGATGGTGTCCTCACCCCAAATTCCACCCATCTTGGGAACTTTCCTATGGCTTATTGATATCTCCAGTTTAAATCTGACATGGATTAAATCCTACATATTTCCTTAGGTTTTATTATGAACATGTATAATCATGTAGGCATGGATAGTTCTCTAGAAATTTTTAGAACAAATTGAGAATTTAGAAGCAAAGGGGAAATTTTTTTTCATTGCCTTTTTAATTATAAGGATCAAGTCCAATCAGTGGACTTGAAGTTTACATAAGCACAGAGGTATTATAGGGAAAAAGGGCTAAGAAACAAGAGATTTTCATACCACACTATCACTTGCACAATATTAATAACAATGTCAATAACCAGTGTGTTGATCACCTTTGATATACTAGAAAATCCACAAGCTGTCTTAAATTTGTGTCATGTTGAAATGTGGGGAAAGAATCCCTGCCTACCTCAAGAAAGAAAATGTGTTTTCCTGGTCCTGTTAGCCTACTTAACTATTTCTAGAAATATACTTATGCCACACTAAAGGCCAATCCCTTGTTCTCTTTTCGTAAGATATAATAGATGATTGGTACATTTAATATTAATGAATTTAGTCACTAAAAGCTTGCATTCACAAATGGAACCAGTAGGATGGTTTCTCCCCATTTTTCATTTTCCTTTTGAAGTTCTCATGAGTTTAAATTTAATAATGAATAGATCAATATTAGATATCCTACTAAGAACTGTACTTGGTGCATTTGATAAAAGATGATACTCATTATCTACCTTCAAATTATTTATTGGAAGCAGGTAAAGAAAACTAACATACAATACAAGGAAGAAATTATGTAGGTCGCTCTCAGAGAAGGCCAAGTTCATAGCAAGACAATCTTTTATTCCAAATGGAGAAATTTATTTTTGAGTAGAGTCACCACTTAACAATCTGTCCATAATTTAAATTGTCGTTTTCTCACAGGCATCAAGAGTAAACAGCAAGTAAAGAGGTGAAGTGTAGTTCATCGCTCCTTCAGTACCAGTTAACATTCAGTGGTGCCCATCGTTGGGAGTATAGCTCAGAAACTATTAAAGGCAGTCTCCTTGTCCTGCAAAGTCTTTCAGTCTCTGAATGGTTGAAGACACACAATGTATTTACATGGATATGATGATATATATATATAGATATAGATATAGATATAGATATAGATATAGATATATTTCAAAACAGTTTGTATTTTGGTCATAGGAAAGAAAGAAAAAGGACCAGGAACTGTGACTGACACATTTCAGGAAGAGGAAGTTCTAATGATTCTCTGAGTCTCTCCTACAGCTGGGTGACAAAGGTGGCAGGAATCCCAGCAGGTGTATTTATTCTTTTAAACTCTATTATTTTGTCCTATAGGAAATCTTGCCTCTTATTTAATCTGGCTTAAATAGGACCAGAGTCAACACAATAAATTTAATACTTCATATTAGATTTTAAAACAAGAGAAATATGTTTACCAATAGTAGTAACTCAGGAATGATATAATATGACATGCCTTCCTTGGTATTTTAAATGCTGAATACCATGCATAGAATATTCATGAACCTCTTCATGAAGTAGACAAAAAGATACACTCTAAAAAGCACTATGCTATTTGCAAACTATTTTTCCATCTTTATTATTTCAGATTCTTTTGTGACTGCTGCCTTTTAAATTTCCTACTTCCCTCTCTCCCTCCTTCCTTTCCTCCTTTCTTTCCCTCTTTCCCTTTGTTAAATTAGATGAAGTAGATTTGTTGCCATTCAATTTTTCTTTACTAGAAAACAGTGAGTAAATGGTTCCAGTTGCTAACATTTTTGTTAGTAGCAATCTTGACTTTATTGCAGGGATTCCTCATTCCTGGTGTTTAATAAAAAGTGTTATGGCTTTCTCATTGGCCTTTAAAGGATTTTTGGTCTTAAATGCTCTTCATGATGTTAAAAGACCTTTCACACCAGGCCCATGTTATGATTCCCTAGAGAGGCTGGATTTTCTCTAGACTGCAGTACAAAGAGAAGGCGAGATTTGACAATGATTACGTTGATGGACAGCCCAGATAAATCAAGTTTCATAGTAGCTTTCTAAACTTGCTAAGAAAATACTGGAGCAGGTCATTAAAAACTAATCTGAGCCTAAAGCCCAGAACTCAGAATAAATTGAGCAAAAACCAGTGAGGATGGTCCCTAAACCAGACACTTCCTGCATCTTTTCTCATGATCTGACACTCAGAAAAGTCTGTGGTGTAGATAGTGGAGCAGCTCCCTTAATAGATGTTAATCCTAAAGGATTTAATATTTCCAACCATGAAGATAAACCAGTGTCAGCAGAAAGTAGGATGCTTATGAGACAGCCTCCACATCTAGAAAAAAATTGTTTTCCTCCATGTCATTAGGTCCCTGTTATTACCTTCTTTATAATGTAGGCATTCTCTAAGGATCATGACCAAAAAGGGCTTCATGCCATGGTGTCAGGAGGTTGGGGCAATTCCCCTCTGCCAGCTGCCAGCCAGTGCATATGCTTAATAAAGTCATTTAACTCTTAATGCTGGTATTGGTTTTTCATTCATAAAATGGGATGCAGGGGAGTGGGGAGAGGTCCCTTCTGACTACCAAATCGTCTCTCCAAGTGTTGTCACAGATCTTTTGTATTCTGGTTAAGAATGGCTTGCAAGGGGTCTGTTCTTTTAGGCAGCCTAAGCATAAAGTAAAAATCATTGACATCAATCAGTACTGTGAACATGTTGACTTTAAAGAGAATGGCAGGTAAAGTTTAAGTCCCTGGAAATAAGGTGAATTACTTGAACCAGGTGTGTGTGTGTGTGTGTGTGTGTGTGTGTGTGTGTGTGTGTCTATGAAGAGCCTGTTCTTTTAATCACAAAACTGGTTGTAATGTCATGTTTTGGAACCAACTTTTCCAACTACTGTTCAGTTTTAAACTTAGTGAATCGCATTGGAATCTTGAGGTGAATAATAGCAGGACCTTGAGACGCCAAAGAGGACTAAGATGTGGCTGAGATACAGAACTATTGACTTTTAGGGGCGGGGTGGTGGTGGTGGTGGGGGGCCGACATATAATTACTGCAAGGATTCTTTATCACCACCCCTGAGTTTACACAAAAGTATTTCTTTTCAGAGGAGTCCACGAGTTGATGTAAGCAGGAAAGTGGGGGAACTACCTGTGCGGCAGACCCCGAAGCCCCCAGCAGCGCTGGGCGTTCCCCGCAGGCAGGCCTCGCGCCCTGCACTTCACCACTCGGCCAGTTCTCATTGTTCGTGCGCTCTGGGGCAGGGTGCTCACGGTTTCTGCCTTCAGTGTCACAACCGTCGCCAGCATACAGTAGTGTAAAATGAAGCTTGTTTAAAGACTCTCTTTGATGAGCGGAGATCAAACGGCCTGGGGACTCCCGGTCTTAATCAGACTTGAGCCAGGATGGCGTTTTCACAAATCGTCCGTTTGCTCGGCTTTGGGCGGACTTTGTGCTCAGCACATTCATCCGGCTGCAGGGCGGCTAATCCCGGCTGAAGGCCCTTGCCTGATCGCAAATCCATTCACACTACAATGGCTGCTGTTGGTTTGCTGTGTCAGTTCATGGGCAAATAAATACAGGCCCTTCTGACTTAATTAGAAGGGGGTGGGCAGAGGAGGGGAAAGGCTATGGAGGGGAAGATTGCTGCTCTCGGGGGACTTGGGCTCCGCTGTCTCCGGCATCTGGAGGGAAGTGGGGCAAATCCGCTCTTCTGCTGCCCCCTAATGGACTTTTTGTAGAAGTTCTTCAGAGCGAAGATGTAAAGGATTTATTACCCTAGTTGACTCTTGGAGATTTATTTTGCAGGTCCTGTTAAGTTGTATATTGCGTAGCATCTTCACCTCCTATGCCGCTAACTCTTCGGGGCTAAATATTTTCTAATTCTTAATGTTCCTCACAATACTTGTTCGTAGAAGAGTTTAAATGAACATTAACGAAACATTAATGAAATTAACACGTTAGAATCAAAATGATAGCATCTAGTAGTTTCAACATCAAATTCTAAAGATGAACTGGAGTCGGAGACAAAGTTTATCAGTAAATGTTTAGTTTGATGGAAATTTATAGACTTTGATTTGCATTCCTGAGTAAAAATTTCAGGACTTCAGATTATTACAAATACCACATTATAGGAACATTCTAGGCTGAATAAATATTAGGAACATTTATAACTTTTTATAAAATATTATTTTATGAAATAAAAATGTTATCGAATGAGAAAGTGCTAATAATTTTAAGTTCCAATTTTCAAAAAGAGGGTGCAAACCAAGAGATTTGTGCCAAACAATAATATATTTCCATTTCACTAAAGCCAACATGATGTACCAGTAAAAAAGGAACAGCTGGAAAAATTAATTAATCAACATACTGACAGTGCAGCTCCTGGCAAAATATAACATGTAAATTAATATTTGATAATTTTATTTTGTTTATGTATGTTTTTATGTGGTGCTGAGGATAGAACCTAGTGCCTCACACATGCTAAGCAAGCGCTTTACCACAGAGCCTCAACCCCAGCCCTCTAATAATTTTATTACAGCTCATTTTTGCTTGAAAAATCCAGGCATAAAATAATGCTGCTCTGCTATTAGGATTACTTTTAGTGGATACTGGAAGGTGTGTGAGAAATACTATTTATAAACATTCATTACAACATTTATTGGGTATTAAACTTTTCGTTAACAAGCTATATACTAAGTAAAAAATTATATACAATTATTTTGGTAATATATTCTAAAATATACTTGAAAAACAACTTTCAAGAAGCAAATTGACCATAATCACAAGTTCTCAAGATGTCATTGTTTCCATTATATTTTTTGATACTCCATAGGGGCTCCATCTTTTTCTCACAATATTGTTGAAATTCTGATGATTATTTTTATTTACAACAAGAAAAACATGGTTTACAGTAACCTCTAAATTTAACAAATTAGTGCAAAGCATTTTGCAAATATCAACAGTTTTGAGAGTTGATCTTGGCTACAAACTTACTTAAAAGGTATGGAAGTGTCAAAGCAAAGAGTGGAATGGCTAATTAGGTTTCTCTCTGAGGCATATCTCCTACTCCTTTTTGTTAATAGCATTTCCTATTATCATTTGCATTTGCTAATAATTTTAGAAGGGAGGGAACTGTGGCTAAAACTTTGAGGTCTAAAGGTCTAAAAGTGTGTATTTTCTTTGCATTTAAAGTTTCTGATTTGCAGGCAAAATCCTAAATTTGGAAAATTACCTTGCTATGCTTTTATTGAAAACTGAGATTAGAAAAATAAATAAGTAAATAGATAAGTGGAGTTTTTATTTGTAAGCTTGTAAAAAGTGAGAAAGTAATTGATTCCTGGTTTTATGGGCATAGAATGAGAAGTATTTGTCAATTTGAAGTGCCTTGTTTTCTTTTTAAAAAAAAAAGTCTGTTAAAAACTCTGGAAGTCATACACTAAAACCACTTTGAACTTTGGCTCTAAATTCAGCCTTGATTTTCAATTTTTAGTGATTTCTGTGAATTATCCTACCATGGACCACATAGATGTTCCCTAACTTAAAATGGTTCAACTTGGAATTTTTCAACTTGGTAATTGTACAAAAGTGACATTCATTTATAGAAAGCCATATGCAAATTTTTATTTTTTTTTTAAATTTTAGTTGTTGATAGAACTTTATTTTATTATTTATTTATTTATTTATTTATTTATATTCGATGCTGAGACTCAAACCCAGAGCCTCACACATGCAAGGCAAGCTCTTTACCACTGTGCCACAACCACAGCCCAAAATTTTTATTTTTTGATCATTCCCGGGATATCAGGGCTGATGACATGCTGTACAAAACTCTTTTGAGATGACCAGTAGTGGCAGCAGCGATTGGCAGCTTCCAGTAAGCCACATTATTACAAGAAGACAAAATCCATACTCTGCAGTATGTTGTGCTACTAAGCCAGACTCTGTAGGCTAAGTGCATTAAATGCATTTTGGATTTACACTTAAAAATCTATGATAGGTTTACCAGGGCATAGCCTCATCATAAATCAAGGAGTGTCTCTCTATTATTAATGTTTCTCCAGAGAAACAATACCAAGAGGATATATGTTGAACTGTAAAAGGAGATTTTCTGTGGGAGTTGGCTCTGGTGACTATGGAGGCTGAGAAGGCACTGATATGATGCCTGAAAGGTGGAGAACAAGTGAGTTGGTGGTATCCATCGGTACAAGGCCAAAGGCCTGAGAACCAAGGACACCAATAATCTGAGGCTGAGGCTGGTGTGTTTGTGTGAGTATGCATATGTGCATGTGTGTGTGTGTGTGGGGGGGTAATCAAGTATAAATCTCAAAGTCCTTTGGTCTGACAATCAGCTTGATTTCTGACTGTAGGAGAAGATGGATGCCCCAGGTCAAGAACAGAGAAATTCACTCTTCCTTCTGGCTTTTGATCCATTTGGGCAATCAATTGCTCCTGACAGGAGAGGGCTGGCCTTCTCAGTCTCCAATTCAAATACTGATTTCTTCTGGAGACTCTAACAGAAACACCTAGAAAAAAGTTTACCACCTGTCTGAGCACCTCTTGTATAGCTAAATTGATGCACACAATTAATCTCCACAGGCAAGTCACATGAAAAATGTGAGTCTACTAACCATGGAGTATGGGGGAGAGGCTCACTACTCCATAGTATTTACACCATCTGGACAAAAATGACGTGCATAATCTCCAGAATATAGGTAATAGTACAATGAAGTAAAATATTTTAGAAGTAATTACTTGTGAGTATTTATATTTTATTTATATATTACATAACATTTGTATATTATTTTTATATAACATAATTATAATTGTATGTAATTTAATTTTTAAAATAGCAGTTCCTGAATGTTAACTACTAAAAATATCCATTATCCCAGGTGGCCATAAAACCAAAGAGCAAATGCAATTCCAGTGAACCAGTTAACTTCTCAGCACAAGTGTTGACCTTAATAACCTAACCTGCCATTTCTCCAGAAATGGAACCTCTTTCACTTTCTTTCATATTAATAAAATGTTAATCTGAATGCTATCAGACCATTATTATGCAGAGTTTCTCATTCAGCATTTTTTGTAAGATTAGTCCCTGTTACAGTTAGCTGATACATCTAGTTTTGCTTTTATATGGCGAATACATCTATTTTTGCTTTTATATTTATTGTCATTATCTAGGTGATGAACAGTTTGATTTCCAATCATATATATATCTCCTAGTACACATATACATTTTTTTTTCTATAAAATATACCAAAAAGTAGAAGTGTTGAGTTTTAGAATATTTCAACTTTACAAAATGGTATGAAATTGTTCTTCAGAATTGTAATAGTTGCCATTTACACCAGCAGTACATGAAAAGTTTACATTGTTCTATATTGTAAACATTTGTTATATTTAAATTTTGGTTGAAATCTAATAGTTGAAAATTATAAATGTATGGTTAGTGATTATTAACAAAGAATATTTATATTTTTCTGTTTTCTGTAAAAGAAGACATAAGATAGCTAATTAGGCTAGTTATAGCCTTGAAAAAAGAATAGTTCAAGAAAGGGAAATTTTAGTTTCCTCTCTTAAGATCTTAGATATAAAAATCTAAAATATAATATTGATAAATCAGAAACACCAATATGTTAAAAATGCATGCCATGACAAAGTTGAATTTGAGCCAAGGAAGAACTAGTGTTTTAATGTTAAAAATCTATAACATCTTCCAAGTCTACTACAATAACCAATTAAGAAGAAACCATGTAACCATCTTAGTATACTCATCCTTGGTATTTCTCTTACCTTTCTGCACTGATCTCTCCCTTGAGGCTCCTGAGCCACACTTTTTTCTTTTCCTATTACTGAGTATTATGATTTAGATGTGGTATCCCCCAAAATCTCACATGTGAGCTATTTTGATACAATTAAATAGCTAATCATGATTTTTAAAAGATTGACAAACTAAGAGCATACTTAACATGCTCCATATATACATATATAAAACTTATATCAAACATCTAACAATAATTTTTTTAATTTATTATTATTATTTTTGGTACCAGGAATTGAACTCAGGGGTACTCAACCACTGTGCCACATCCTCAGCCCTATTTTGTATTTTATTTACAGACAGGGTCTCACTGAGTTGCTTAGCACCTCACTTTTGCTGAGGCTGGCTTTGAACTCATAACCCTCCTGCCTCAGCCTCCAGAGCTGCTGGGATTACAGATGTGGGCCACCTTGCCTGGCATGAAATTTTTTAATAACTTTATTATTATTGTTATTATTATTAATTTATTTTTATATGGTGCTGAGGATTGAACCCAGTGCCTCACACATGCTAGGCAAGCACTCTACAACTGAACCACAACTCAGCCTCCTGGCATGAAATTGTAAACCAGGTAAAAGGCAAGAATGCCACCTGAAATTTCATTAATATACAACTATTTACTTGGGGTCACAGTAAGTCCATTAATTCAAGAAAACAAATCAGTAACTAGAATTTAATAAAACATTTCATTATTCAGAGTCAATAATATCCTTAGAAATAACCTAAGAGACAAATTAATAAAGTTCCACCGTGGATGCTGGATAGAGCAATATTCACAAAACAAATGGACTTCCTCTGTGCCGATAAAGAATTCAAGAGCATAATATTTTCAAAGAAGTCCTTTAAATAACAATAAAAGATACACATGAACTCTTATTGTAAAATGTTAAGATATTTTAGAAGATGTTAATAATGTCCAAGGGTGGAAAAAGCTAATACCATAACATTAGACTTATACTTTCTTCCACAAATTAATTTATGAATTTCAAGTAAATCTAATCAAAACTCTAGAAGGTTGTTTCATGAAATGTAAACATTTTGTTTTAATACTTTGGAAAAAAGGACTATAGCTAGCTAAGATATTTTAAAGACAACAAAGCTAGATGTTGGGGGTTATACTACAGAATATAAAGAAATTTTATAAAGGTACAATACTTAAGCCAGCTTATACTTCTGCAGAGAAAGGCAAATATTTCAAAGATAACTGAGAAAGAGTGATATACATATATATAACACGCATATACATATATATAAACTGGAAAAATTGAGCAGCCATACAGAAAAATGAAAGTACAACATAGTCACCCATTTAAAAAAAATCATTACAGGGATATTAAAGGCCTACTGTAAATAACAAAATTTAAAATTTTAGAAATAAGAGCATATCTCTTTACCAATGACTTCATAGGGGAAGATTTGTTATGTAAGATACAAACCATAAATTATACAGATTGATAAATTGACCACAATAAAATACAAAACCTTTCCTAAAAAGAAAAAAGGTGAACAGAATATATTTGCAAAATAAATGATTATTACTTTAATTTTACTAAATATTTTTTGCCATTCAACTTCATTCATAAAAAAGATAACTGAAAAGATAATGTATTTGCCTTTAATTGTCAAATTGATGAAGTATATAATCAGGCAACGTTTTTATGCTTTACCATCTTCATATTCCTGAGATATAATGAAGCTAGCCACTTTTAAGATGCATACATTAGTGCATTTTGCTAATTAAAAAAAACTTTGTTTTAGTTGTAGATGGAAACAATACCTTTATTTTGTTTATTTATTTATTTTTATGTGGTGCTGAGGATTAACCCAGTGCCTCACATGTGTGAGCCAAGTGCTCTACTGCTGAGCCATAATCCCAGGCCCCGCATTTTGCTAATATTTTGATTAGTGTTTTTGTGTCTACGTTCATGAGAGATATTGACCTCTAATTTTTTGTCTTTCTTGCATTACTGATGTCTGCTTTTGGAATCAAGTTGGGTCAACCTCCTAATATGACATGAAATATATTTGTTTTCCCTCTCTTATCTGGAAAAGTCTGAGAACAAAATTATCTTTTCCCTTCCATTTGTACATACAGATGAAGTTACAGCTTGCGCGTGCCTATAAATTGACTCCTTCTGCTGTGACATCTTAGGTCAGCACATACGTCTGATATAATTTTCTGTGTCCTTAGAAATATTCTGGAATCTCCACTGACCTGTGTGGTAGTCATGAGCGATATGGAGCAATTGTGACTGTCAAAGTGTGTTTAAAACTTTGATTTAAATGGACACATTGTGAGGGCCTATCCTCTTAAACATCCCTCTGCACACTCCTGTTGGTTGCCTGGCATTTCTCTTCCATCATTTCTCTGTTGATATGCATCCTTGGTATTTCTCTTACCTTTCAGCATTGATCTCTCCCTTGAGGGTCCTGAGTCGCAACTTCTTTCTTTTTCTGTAACTGTTATGATTTAGATGTGGTGTTCCCCAAAAGCTCATAATTTAGAGGAGAAATGATTGGGCTATAGCCTTAACCTAATCAGTGAATTAATTCCTGATGAGATTAATTTCATGGTAACTAGAGGCAGGTGGGGTGTGGCTGGAGGAAGTGGTTCATTGGGGTATATATTTTGCATCTGGAGCATGGAGTCTCTCTCTCTGCTTCCTGACCATGATGTGAGTTGCTTCTGTTGGCCACACTCTTCAGCCATGATGTTTAGCCTCACCTCCCCTAAAATTGTTCTGGTTGGGTCTTTAAGTCACAGCAGTGAAAAAACTGACTAAAACACTGAGACAACCATCTTTGGCTTCTGGCTTACTTTTTCCTTTTGCAGGAGTTTCTCATTCTTTCTAGTTTACCAAGAGTTTCCCTTTTAGTTTTTGTATATACTGAGTACTTATTTATTTTTAAATATTTTTTCTTTCTTTGAAATTTTTGCTGCAAGTAAAAGTCCTGAAAGATCTTTATTTCCAGATAGGGAAAATACAGAAAATTGAAATTACTTACTCAAAGTTGCATGGCAGATTAGCATCAGAATCAGGATCTTTTCTGAAACTCCCTGTCTCCTCCCTACAAGTTTAGTGCTCCTCCAATAACATACTTATATCCAAAAGGAAATCTTCAATGCATCATTGTTAGTCTCATGAAGCCTCACCTTTTTGTAATACAAATAATTATACCTCAAATTGTCTTTGTGTAAATCTAATGGTTTTATATGCCAAATTGAAATGAAGTATATCCAAATATGTTTGGTACAATCTATAATTGTGCCTCCAAGAAGTCCTTCTATAATCCCAGTAGACTTATTACCTTTCTGATGTCTCCTGATAGCCTAAAGATGATGAACAGCATGGAAAAAAATCAGGTTTTGCAGACTCCTCATCCACTATTTTAAGAAAAAAAATTAATGTCAATATTCAGAATTTGGACAAGGGCTTATTGACAAAAAATCTTAAACATGTCAGAAAAAGCTTTTTGAAGGTAGTTATGCCTTTTCTGAGATCTGTAGAACTTGAGATGGCCATTGAAAAGTAAGACAATAAAAAGGAATAAAAAATTCTATGTACAACTCTAAGTAGTTGCAAAAGGCTGGAAGTCAAGCAAAGACTCAGGGCTGATTTTAAAGGACATTGGGAAGTGACCTCATTAATTTGACTGCATTCTTAGGGAAATCAGAGGTGGTTGATGGGAACTGGAAATTCCTATATATTGACTTTTTTTTCAAAGATAATCTGGACCCTAATAAGAAAGGAAGATTTAAAAATATATGTATTAAATGGAAGCTGTTTCTGTATGTGGGAAAAGTTATAAAACATGCAAAAAAGCGGGGGGCAAAAACAATATTTCACCTTTGAACTTACACAGATCAAGAAGTAGTATGGAATGTGCAAATTTTGGTATATCACTTATTTTATTTGATACAGGTCTCAATCTTTTTAAAGTAAATTTGAGTATAATTACAAGCATTCAATCTGATCATTGTTCATGAAGTGAATCACCTGTATCACCAGTTGAATCAGGAAATTAAGCCATTAGCTTCTCTCCACATAGAAACTCACACATGAAAAGAACCTCAAATATGATCTAAAACAGCACAATCATTTCTTCAGATGAATGAATGCCAATCACATCCCTAGTCGTGGAACAGATAATATTAGAACTTCTTTGGCCGAATTAGAATTAGAAATCTGGAGCCCTTGGAGCCTACTCACTGTGCGTCCCTTTCTTTCAACCCATATTTCTCTAGTCATTCTATCCAGATGGCCTAGGAGAGACCATCTCAGTGAACTGAGGCTTTATGGAAAATTCCATATGAAAACCACTGGTTCGTTGTAAGTTTTCCCTTTTAATCAAGTGTTGACAAGCTTTTCTGAAAAGGATCAGGTATTAACTATTATAGGTTTTACTTACTATACAGCTTCTACATAGCTACTCAAATCAAATGTTGTAGCATGAAAGCAGCTATAGATGGTATCTATTAGTTTTGTTCTATAAAAACTTTATTTGCAAATAGACTGCGAGCCAGATTGGGTCCGTGGACTATAGTTTGGCAATACCTGCTGTTAAAAAATAAGGAAAGAGAGATTCAGAAAATGAAGTAATTTAGAATCACACAATTGTATTACTAAAAAGAATAATTACTAAAAAGATTAATCTTGTGGATAAGGAAACTAAAGCCTTGGGAAATTCACAAAACTGTGCAAATTTAAAGCAATTTATGGCATGTGTAACTTAACAAGGGATACATATATCAGAATTATAGTTTAGGTTGCACTTTGATTCCATTCCAACTTGTTTTTATTGTTTTAACTCTGTAGCTCTCGCATCTTTCCAGGAATCCTGTTCTTCCTAGGAATTGTAAACCCCCAATCTCATAACTAACATACTTTCTACTAGATTCATTGTTTCTCATGACTCAACCTGGTGCTTCAAAAGGTGAGTCTTCACATAAATTGCCCAAATAACTCTTTACACCAATTTTAAATGGCCTGGGTCCTGAGAATGTTTATGCCCATTACTGAGTTGAGGTCTACCTTTTTCATGTCATATTTTTTCAATGTCACATTTGAAATGCTTTTTATCAAAAGATTATGCATTTGAATGAATTTACCAAGTCTTTACTATGATTCAAGGTCTTATGATTTATTCTGGTATCTTGTGCCTGAAAGTGTGTTATTTGTATTGGCAAAACACTTGCAGAGGCTGGGTCAGACCTTGTCTTTCTTCTGTATGTGTGTGGTATTTTATGAATTGAAACAGGCAAGGTCATGCAGCAGAAATAGACAAAGCTAGAATCCTAGTGGTCCAAAGCCATGTATTTCACTCTAAAGCCTTAGTAAGTGCTTTGCTCTTGCTCACTGCCATTCACATTCTCTTTTGAAACTGACAGGGCAGCCACTATTGATGAATTGCCCATTACAACCTTAGAGGAAAAAGAGAATATAATGAAGCACGAATTGGCTCTTAAAGATTCTCCTTGAAGTGACAGATCCACCTTTCAATGGTCAAAGCAAGTCAAATTGCTAAATCTAACTTCCATGGAGAACGGAAATACTCCACAGAGGGAAATCAGACATTGGTGAATTGAGGTCAAAATCCAGCTGAGAGCCAGAAGCTTAAATCCATTCTCATTTCTCTCTAGAGGACTGAAAGGCCTCATGCAAGTTAACTGCTAGTATCCTGCCCTGAATTACCAGATACCAGAAATAGGTATAAATATACCTTTTGGGCATTATAAATCAAGATGTAAATCTATTCCTTAAAAATAGTTTATTATTAATATACTATTTTAATATGTTAATTAGGAATGAGATCTATATAAGTGGAATATAAATATTTAGTATTTTCAAAGGTATTTAATATGCTTTTGATAGTCATAACTATTTCAAATTTTTCCCATTTTGTTCTTTTGCCCAACCATTCCTGAAATATTTTCCAATGGACCTTATTTTCTGATTTCTCTTCTATGGGGGAACATACATAAAAATCTCCATCAAAATAAAATAAGGTGCCTGTTAAAATATCACATTCCTAGGTTATACATCAAAGTAACAGTAGATGGCCCCAGGAATCCGTAGCTTATTGCCCAGAAACACCATATGGCATTAATGTTTGGAAAACACTGGCCTAGATCATATGGCCTGAATCTGTTCACTAATTTTAATGAAATCGTTGGCCAGCCATTAGGGTTGTTTTTATGCCTTGTTTTATTTCTTTCTTTCCTTCCTCTTCCTCTCACCCTCCCCCCACCTTTTTTTTTTTTTTTTTGGTATGAGATTTAGGGTTAACTCATTTAGTTCCAATAGTTGGTATATGGAGGGATTTGTCATTTGCTCCAGAAATTCACCTGGGGTGCAAAACAACTTCCAGAGAGAAGCATTCATGTTTCATCAATTTATCATTTTTTTAGTTGAAAATTTATAGAATGCTGAGGAAAATTTTAAATAGAACTCTTGAAAAAAGCATATTAAATGTGGTGGCTGTGCGTGACATCTTTAAGGCTATAACTGAGAATCTGTGTTTAGGTCTGCAAGCAAAATGTGATCAACTTGGATGAACACACAATCCAATTCATTCTTCTCAAATTTACAGTTGAATCCTATTGTCATTGTTGAATAATCGTGTGCTGATTTAATTGCATTGAAATTAATATGTGCAAATGTGTCAATGGTGGGAGCCTTGTCCTCACCATTGCCAACCCTCCCTCACTGTCATCTCTGAAGTGATCGTGACTGTTAATCTACGTTTTGCTCCTAAAACTGTGTAGTTAATTTAAAAAGGTTGATTAGGGAAGATCATTCTTTCTTAAATCTACAGTGTGAAAATTAAAGAAATTATAGGATAGATATTTTAAATTGTTACACTTCAATTTTCAAAATAAACAAAATTATTTTATGTGATATATTGATATAGTATTTTTTTTCAAAGTATGTTATTGACTCTATCTGAGAAAGCAAACTAGACTAAGTTTCTAGTTTTCTTTTATCCAGGGTTTTTAACTCACTATCATTGGCAATGTGGTGTCAACTATACAAATGCAGTCATAATGAGGGAATCTTTATGCTGTGCATCAGATTTCAATGTGTGCCTCATTACTGCATGAGGAACAAAAGGATGAAGGAATAATCTGTTTACCAGGGTTTTGAAGAGTTGAATGAGTCATAATCATATTCTTTAAAACTATATGCTTTTATGTATATGAAGCTTAACAGAGGGACCCAGTGAACAAACATTGGACAAAGACTTGTGAAATTGCTTTTCATATTAAATGATTCCATCCTTACATATAGTAATTTATGGGAATCCTCCCTTTGTTTGTCTACTCTGGAGTTTGATGAGAAATGCCCAAAGGAGTGTTTTGTGATAATATAGTGAAATCTGCTAATTTATGGTTTCATATGGATATCTACATTTGCTCTACATTTGCCAGGTGGCCCCGTGTTATTCCCATTGAGTTCTTTAAACTGAATTGTTAGATTGATTTTAGATCAGATTAGATTATTTCATGAAAGATGCGTGGAGTAGAAGTATTTTCTAGATGATTGTAGTTATATTCTACAATAGCACCACATGGTAGTTCCCTTCTAGTATGATATACCAATTCCATCTTTTAAATCTTGTGTGGAATTAAAGAGCAACTAAGTTCAAAAGTAATTATTTTTTATTTCAACTCTATAAAGTATACAACAGGCACTCAGCAATTACAGCTGCAGGAAAAATACAGAGCAAATCAAAGCAGGTTAAGTTTATGAAAAAGTTTTTAATCTACATCAAAAGAGTGCAAGTGGTCAATGACCATTTGATGACAGTTTGTTGCATTCTGACTAACAAAGGACTCTTTCATGTAGAACAAATTCTAAGAGGACAATCAAATAACCATAGCAGTAAGAATACAAAAGAACTGACCAGTTGTAAAAACATCATACATTGAAATAAATTTGATAGATGATGCTTAAAGAAATGTCCCTTTACTCAGAAAGCCCAAACCTCTGAGTCATGGTCAAGGTCCCAGAGCTCTGTCTGTTGATTCAGGGGCAGATAAAGAGGAGGGCTTACAACATACTTTCAACGTTTTGCTTTCCAGGTCTGTCGAAAACTTGCCTCATAAATGATTTGCATATACAAGAACTCAAAGAAAGCATCCTGTTTAGTTGAGTGGTGCACCAAGTTACTTTTTCGTCATTGGTTTCAGAACGAGGTGTGGTTAGCAGTCATTTCTGATTTTCTTTTGGGTTGGACCATTGTTAATGGAGTCTATAAAATGAGATATGCTAGAACATGACTGCACTAATTGCTTTTTCACTGAATCTGCACAGCTTAGCAAAACAGGAATACCTGTATTCAGACTGATAGTATGTCATATATTAATTTGACCTGCACATACATTTATACATTTCACAGAAATGACGCTGTATCTCATTAACAGATACACAGCTCTGGTACATTTAACAGAAATAAGAGAACAACTTCATCATTTCTGTAATTCATCAATATTATATAATAAAGGCTTATAAATTGTTAGCAGAAAGAACTGTAAAACGCAGCAAGCTAAGAAAGGACAACATTTTGAGGTGTGTTTGTCTTTGTCATGCAGCATAACACCAAATTTGTTTTTTTTTTTTAATCAGATGCCATGAATTTAAGGCACTTGCAACAATGCCAGATAGCCAGGTCATGTTCTAAACTATGGGACAGATGAATAACAGTACTGTTGACATAGTTTTCAATAATACTGACAATTATGACATTAATTCAAGTCTACTTGGACCTAAAAACATTATTCAATACAAATAAAACAAAATAATAATGCTGTGAAACACTAAAAAAAGTTATATGTACCACAAAATATCACACAAAAATATCTATTTACATAAATATTTGTCTGTGGTCCTATTGTGAAAGAAAACAGTGTTATGGATAATGCACAGATCACCTCTATTGTATGAAATCAGTTCTAATATTCTTGTTGTCAATATGGTAGCTGACTTCTTTAAGTTCATCATCAGTTCAGTCATTTAAAAATGAAGCAAGAAAAATCCAATAGTTATGTATGTATCATTGTACATGTAAAATTCACATGTATATTTATAATTGTAAGTAAAAACTATGATTTATTAAGTATATAATCAAAATACATTTGTTTTAAATGCTACATGGGTCTGATTCATACTGTAATAACAAGGAAGTTAATAAACATAAAAATCAATTACAGCAATTTTCCACAAATAATTTTCTCTAATGTATTCAATCTATCTCAACTTTGATGTTCCTTTCCTTGGCAGTTTTCAGTTTTCCTGTGAATCAAGACACACAGAAAGCCCTTATTTCCCATACTGGAAATATTGACAAGAAAGTCATTTCACAAATCAAACAAGTTGGCACTATTCTAACTTATCCAGATGTTCTTTAATGTAAGAAAAAAGAAGGGGCATGAAAAATTCAGAAGTAAAATGAGATGCACTTTATGAAGCTGATCATGAATTATAGCCCTAGTGTCTTCATTAAGACAAGATTTAATTCCTTAAAATTAAATATTGTAAATCAGATGAATGTTTTCTGTTAATAATTCTTGGAAGATATAGTTCACCTTTAGTTTTTGGTGATTGCTTTAGACATCCTGATGCAATGTTATGGGTGAAATGAACAAAGATGTAGGTACAGGTGGGAAAAACAATTTACAGTTACGTTGTGCTGAATGCTACTTCTTCCTTCTCCACAGAACTTTCCAAATGGGTTGTCTTAGACGTGAACCATAGTCCAAAATGCACAGTAAGTGCTAATTTCTGGGACTTTTGTGATATTTGAAAATTTGTAGGATCAGATTTACTTTCCTAATGACAAGGTAAATTTAATATTCTAGCAAGCCTTTTGCATGCCTACACCACACAATCTTTAAACAAAAATCACTGAACATTGGTGGTAATTGGAATTATATATATATAATGATTTTGAGAATTTGTAAGGGAGGGAATGTTCCAATAACAATAATATCAATAATATCTTAGGATCAAAATTTTAATCAAATTTTATCCTAATTATACATAATACAAACAGTAGTTTTATGCTGAACATGTTTTAGAGTATATTTTGATATCATGTTCTAAAGTAGTTTTTTGAGTATGAAAAATTCAAACAAAATTCATAATTATACACTTTCTTGGCTAGATATGACAAGCCAATTCAATATAGTTTTGCAGAAACGTCTACATTAGATTGATTAGTAAAACACTCTAATGTTAAAAAGCAAACCTGTCTTAATTATACCAAGTTCACACACAGTTCCAAGACAGCTTTGAAGGTTATACATTGGTCTTTGTAGGTGTAATGCTATCTGTCAAGGAAAAGCTTCCAGAAAACTCGGCTATTGACAGCTAATAATGTTCAACCAGCCTGCCGCCAACGGACCTGGTTTCATTTGCTGATTCTTTATGTGAAAAAAAGCAAATCAGTTTGATATTTTCATTTCTAGTCTAGTATAAATTTCAGGTTCACTAATATTTGTTTTATTTAGCTAAAATCAATTTTTATGAACTCAGGTTCCTTTTTCCTTCTCTAACCCTTTTCTACTTGAACAAATGTGTGGGCTTATTCAGGAAAAGGTAATCAACACCTGGACAATTTCTTGTTTTCTTTCCTGACCTCAAATGAGTGAGCTTCCTGGTTTTGTGAACTTTAATAACTTTGACATTGTGTTTTCTGACTTTCTTTTTCTTTTTTTCTTTTTTTGGTTCAGGCCTAAGACAAGAAGCTAGTTCAAAAAGATTTCCAAATCACCTTTTTCTCTCAAACCTAGACTATGTTGTGTAAGTGAAATCTGACAGGTGTTTGGTTTAATAAATTTAGTGAAAATGCTTGAGTCTCTGGCTAGACATGTAAGGTTTAGAATTTGTGTTGTCTGTTCAGACACTGACATTACAGATGAAAGATATACATAGCACCTATATAGTTTTTTTTTTTTTTTTTGGGGTGGGGGGTTACTGGGGANATAGTTTTTTTTTTTTTTTTTGGATGGGTCTTAATCCCTCCCCACCCTATCCCACCCCTAACTCAAGGGTTTATTTTTATAAAAGGAAATATTTTAAGCCTCAGTTTGAGGGTATGTTAGGTAAATAGATAAACCAATTGGCTGCTAGTCACTTATTTCCAGGACCATCTTTAAGCACAATATTTTTTTAAAACATGAAATGGTTTTGTGAATTGCTTTTCCCCCCACTCTATCATGCCAATTTATCAAAAAGAAATGAATATCATGCATTTTTTTCAATCCTCTGCTAAAACGCATATATACCTGCTATGAAAGGTCTCAGGAGAATCCATAGCAGTTGTGCTTTTATCATATCAATTTTTAAAATCTGTCAGAAAGAAAAGGTAACATTCAGTCTTGTCATCAGCACTGCTGGGAAATAAAATCATGAAACTTCTAGCACTGGTTTGACATGAACTCCATGACCCACAGATGTGTGGTCCTCTTTTCTAAGGTATATACACCGGCTTGCAGTAATAGGTTCCACAACCTTCATTTTAAAAAAGGGGATAGCCCAGGTTCTGTACCATCATCATCTATCGTACCAATATATTATTCTTTCATCTTGAAAAGTCTAGCAAGGTACAGACTCTTTTACTAGATTGAAGTGCTTCCTACAGTCTTTCAAATTATAGTCAGAGCAAAGCAAGATCGTTGCAACAATAGAAAACATCACTTTACTGGTGAAAGGCTTTGCTTCAGGACCACCATGTCAACTGCTATTTTAGGTTCAAACAGAAAACATGTAAAGAGCACTATTGTCATCTAAGCAATAAGTCCTAATGCCACTGTAGTTACTGGAGCAGCATCGATCAAAGGCATCATGGTGACCCCGAGCACTAATCTTCTCTCTTTCCCTCAAGTTTGCTGGCAGCTGTGTCTCAGAAAAAGCTGTCTTCAGCAAGGCAGAAGCAGGTAAGAGAAATACATTAGAAGTCTATATCCCAGCCTGAGTTGTCATCAGGCGGTGGCTCCTCACTGTCCTCAGGAAAACTGTCGAAATTACTTGTGTCCGTGGGTGATGCAACCTGCAACATGAGAAAATGAGTAGGTTTCTGACTTTTTTTTTCATGGGATTTTACTTTACTCTCCATTATTAAAAAGAATTGTTATTTTTAAACGGATACATAGAAACATAAAAATTATACTTATCAGTGAGGTACCATGCAATTTTTGATACATGTGTGCATTGCATAATGTTTAAATTAGGTTAAACATATTTGTCTTCTCAAACATTTATCATTTGTTTGTAGTAAAACTTTCAAAATCCCTTCCTATAGTTTCTTGAAATATATAGTGCATTTTTGTTATCTGCGGTCACTGTACTGTCTGATAGCACATAAGAACCCCTTGCTCCTGTTTTAACTGTTTAGTACCCACTGATCAACCTCCCCCACTTCCTGTTTCTATTGCCCTATTCTTCCCAGCCTCTGGTAGTCCTCATTCTACTCTCAACTTCTAAGAGATGAACTGTTTTAGATTCTACATATAAGTGAGATCATGTGGCATTTGCTTTCTGTGCCTAGTTTATTGCTACAAATAACAGATTTGCATTATTTTTTATGACTGAATAATATGCCATTATGTGCATGTACTACATTTTCTCTATTTTGAATTTTATTGTATTTATTATTTTGGTACTGGGGATTGAACTCAGGGACATTTGACCATTGAGCCACACCCCCAGCCCTATTTTGTATTTTATTTAGAGACAGGGTCTCACTGGGTTTCTTAGCATCTCGCTTTTACTGAGGCTGGCTTTGAACTCAGGATCCTCCTGCCTTAGCCTCCCAAGCTGCTGGATTACAGGCATGTGCCACCACGCAGCTCTATTTTGAATTTTAAAAAGCATTTTTGTCCCCTTTTCAATGACAATTTTTTTTTTTAGCATCTACTATGTAACTGGGTTTGAATTGTGGTTAACAGTGGTAAGTAAAAATAAAATAAATCCTCACAGTGATTTATATTACAGAAATAAATTGTGTGGTTAAAACCAATAATTAAGAAAATCTTTATGTAAGTATGAACTTTGGCTAGGGCTGCAATACACACACACACACACACACATATATATGTATATATATACACACACACATTATATATATATTCATATATATGTACACTTACATATATATGTGTATGTTTATATATAGTGCTTTGAGAGTATAAGAGTGAACATATAAAGCCTCTTGAAAAAGTATGATTTATAACCTAAGAATCAGTGAATTCAATATGGAGGGTAGCACATGCCAAGGTCCTGAGGTGAGACACAGAGAGAGAGCTCCATGCTTTGAAGTAACCAAAAGATGCTGACATAACTGCTATATAAGAAATGGGGACAGTACGCAGAGATGAGGCAGATAAGCAGGCAAAATCCAGGCACTGTTCTTTATTCTCTATATAAGAGCCATTTCTAAACTTGAGCAAAATTCTTATAAATCTACTGGGCAAAGTCCAATCAGCAGAGCATCAGCAAGAAGCCAGTTTAATATTTCTATTGCTTAAAAGATCCCTTAAAAGATAAATTTAGGTTAGAATAATTTGAGTTTAGCATTTATTTATTTCTCTCTTCCAGCTTTTTTCTCTGCTTTTGTTCTAAAACCAAATCTTCATGAATGCAATTAGCATCTGTAATGTGGGACATGGTAATGGTATTTTTTTATTTTGTTTTATGAATACACAAATGTTGGCTCAGAAATAAATCTTAGAAAAATGAAAAATATTTTCTTTATAAAGAGCAGACTTGAATTAATCTTAGAAAGAGGTAGCATATGAATAAAAGTCCCAGGATCACAAGCAGCCCTCTCTCTCTTGATTAAGACACACTACATTTTATTAAACAGATGCAGTACAGATGAAAAATATCGATAGATGCAATCAGTTGAAATCTATTTCAGGTAATTATGATGTAAAGAGTCCACTTATAATCTTTTTCTTTTATTATTTATTTAGTTTTGCACTAGGGATTGAACCCAGAGGCATTTTATCATGAGCTACTTCCTTAGCCATATATATATATATATATATATATATATATATATATATATATTTTTTTTTTTTTTTTTT
>NW_026000000.1:6252647-6271944 GCF_001458135.2 Marmota marmota marmota | reverse complement strand
TTTGTGACCCTCATTAAGTTGCTTAGGGCCTCACTAAATTGCTGAGGCTGGCCTTGAACTTGTGGTCCTCCTGCCTCAGCCTCTTGACTCACTGGGATTATAAGCAAGTGCCACCACACCTGGCTCTTTTTCTTTCAGAGCTTGATAGAGGAATGAAAGGACACGTTGTATCTGAGAGTGCTTCAAAGTCACATTGCGGGGCAGGGAGAACTACAGAGGCAGAAATGGAATGCTGGCCAAGAAATGACAGCCGCTGAACTGGTTGCTGCAGATTCACTTTGTGCTTCTGTTTACACATGCACATAGTTAGTCTTTACCATAGCAAAAATTAAATCATATTCATCAACACAGGCGACTGGTATGAAAGTGGAGAGTTACAAAAGATAAGGCTAAAACCCATCCATAGCAACCATCCCCAAAGTTATCTGTTTTGAAGTTGGGAGTTTAGAGTACTCCATCATTTTAATGGGGTACTTTGATAGCTTATTTAACCCATCACAGGGCAAAATTTGACAAATAACACTTTTTTTGTTGATGACATCAACACCAGAGAGCAGGTCACACAATTTCAGATGGAAACTCACTTACGCTTGGTATGATGGGAGGAGTCAAGGTGCCCTTCCTCAGACCTTCCCAGTTAAAGCCCTCAAACCATCTAGGAAAGGAAAAAACATCATCAGAGGCATAGTACCTTCTCTGGCGTCTTCCAGAACAACACGTAGGGTTTGTGTGCCCTAGAAAGCAATTAGGCTAATATCTTCCTGTGACAAAATGCTTTCTCTTGAATCATATGTTTTTCAATTATCTTATCTCATAAAAAGCATATTTTGAAAGTGTGATTGTCAAATTTGAACATCAACCGCTATGCAACTGTTTTTCTTGTCATTTCAGTCGTAATATCTGTATGACCTTGTTCCTCCATTGTCATTATAATTTATAAATGTCATAATATGATTGGCCCTGTGCCTTACTAGACTCTTTTATTTTAAGGAGATAGAGTCAGGTGATGAAGTGAGGACAGAAAATTAACTTTCCATCTCTGCCATTGATTCAGAGTGCAGCCTAAGCTAATTACCCTTTTCATAGTCCTCTATTTGTCTCTTCATATCCCAATTTCCTCACTTTTTTTTTTCCTTTTTAAGATAGAAAAAAGGTATTTTATATACAGCTTTTCTGTGAAAATAAGAACAACATACTGGCATAGGAAGGTGTTTTCCTTTTGTTCAATGAAGATGCCACCATTAGCAAATGTGTACACCGAATTCTTAATAGGCCTTCTAGATTTCAGATAGTTCAGTAAATAAGTTCCTTTGATAAAGATATGAATTTCTTGGGAGTGTCAGGTAAGCAGGCTAAGAGAAAAATCAGTCTATGTTTAGATTAGCTTTGGAACATCCAGCGAACCTGGATGTCACCTACATTTCAAAAAGGGTGTACTCTGTACTGCTTTCCTGTTATATTTAATTGGGAGATAGTTGGAAAAATATGTATTTTGGCTTTAATCTAAAAAACTTAGGTATGCTATAGTGGGAAACTTTGTTTTTAATATTCTAGTAGGGAGTAGAGTCCCTAAATTAAAAATAAACATTTTTTTTTTCCTTTGGGCCAGAGAGGAAAAAGAAATGCTAACTAGTGTGAGTTCAGAGCAACCGAATCAGTGAATTTGCTATAGCCACAGGGTTGTCACATATATCTAAGTACAGCTCAGGAGGAAGGGCCTTGGAAAGGCTAACCTGTCTCTACAAGCTCTTTGGCTGTTCCTGTAGGAGAGCTGTATCCCTTATACACCAATAACTCTAAACATATCAAAATACACCACCCGAACTGTCTGAACTCTGACACCTAAAAGTTATTAAGAAAGAGGACTTACTTGTGCTTTTGAATGTCTTTCACTCCGTTTTTCAAATTTCCTAATCTTTCCGACGGGTTGTCCCTGAAAGTAAAATAATCATTTTGTTAAGTAATCTAATTATTTCCACATTATGATCCTTTCAAAAACAATGTGTTTAAAACAATTACCTGCATAGTTTTTTGATTAAGTTAGCAGCATTTTTGGCAATCTTCTTTGGAAATTCTATCATGTCAATCCCCCTCAATATGATGTTATAGGTTTTCATAGGATCTGGGCCTGAGAAAGGTGGGCTGTGAGAATGAGAGCAAGACATGATCAGAGACATTATTTTTACTTTCTAAATAAGAATGGTGAAATTTATAAACTCCAAAAATGATACCAATTCTTATGTTGGGGCTTACATTAGTAGTGAAAACAAAAAGAAATTCAATTAGCAGCCAAACACTATGTAAGCCCTTGGCAAAAACCATAAATGGGTGAGGTTTCTCTGCTGTTCCCCTCATTTCTGTTTAGTGCAGGTGCCTAGCTTCTTGCTGTCCTTGGTCATTAAAAAACTATCCCTTAACTCTTTGGCCTTTTTCACGCCAATCAACTTTATCCAGGGTTTTTGTTTCTTTGAGAAGAAATCTTGTGGATTATTTTATTTTTGTACTACATGTTTATTAATAGAAGTTTAAACTATTTCCTTTTATTCGGTAGATGTAAAATAGAAGCCCATTTGCTTTTGTTGAGGGATGTGACGCTATCTGCCTCATTTTCTGTAATAATTATTTTCTGTTTACTTTAATATGTTATTAGCTGTAAGTCAATTTTAGTCACTTTTAAAATGAATAAACATGAGATGATGTTTAGTATTCTCTTAGAATTTAAAAAGTTTTGTGTGATGTTACAATTGAATATTCTCTTTCTTAGGAATTTTGATCTTTAGTTTAAAAAGTGAGGAAGACACAAATCTGGCATTTTTTATGAATTGAATGCATTTTAATTCATGATTTTGCTTTTATATTTATATGTTTATCTTAGATAAATAGAACCAATTTTTTAAAGAAGGCTTTTGTGGTTTTTCAGAAGTGATGCACATACAGTCTAAGATATTCAGGCAATATGTAAAACTTAAAATTACTTAAAAGAAAAAATTATCAAATACCCCAAATATTAATTATCAGCATTTGATTAACATAATTTTGTATTTTTATCTGTGTAGATGGAAAAACATGGATTATATTACACTTGATTTTGAAAAATATAGGCATTCAATTTACTTTGACTTTATTCAACTGAGGAGTAAAACTAGAAATATGGTAAGATTCAAATAGCAATTCTTCAATGACAATATAAATTCCTGAAAGTTTTCTCTAAAGTAAAGAAATTTATAAAAACTTTGAATTTATACTTTCTTTTTTTTTAAAATAACATGCTTCAGCTTTTCAAAACAATTAAGATTCCTAATTATAAATGATGAGGTATAAGTATACATATAGTTAGTTCTATTTTCCTCCTACTACTTCAACTTTGGTTGGTTTTGGTATTGTTTTAAGATTGTTAAAAATTATAAGACTTAAATTCTGTACAGTAATACAAATTTAAATTATTTCAACTAAATTCTAGTTTTTAATGCAAAACTCTCCATCGATCCTTTTTCTAGTTTTTCTGATCCTGAGTGCTTTATTTGGACTCATCTTTCTGTGGACTTGGTCATGTAGAAGTGTTTTTGAGAAATGTCTCAGTACATTATATGTTGCATTTGTATTTTAAGAATAAACTGTCTTGTCTTGATATAAATACTTGGGTTTATACCATAAAATTCTCCAAGAACTACATAATACTTGGTATATTATCTTTAAGCAATAAAGGTGTCTAGAAAAGGTACAGCAATTCTAATCCTCCTCACAGTCAACACCATACATGATGTAATTTTGATGGCAATATGATTATCTTTGTCACTGAATTTGGAAAATCATACTTGACACATTGTGGTGTTATTTTTCTGAAGGTTATATCATGATCACCAGATATCAAAAGTATACACTGAGGGGCCAGGGTTGTCACTCAGTGGTAGAGTGCTCACCTAGCATGTGTGTAGGACTTGAGTTCTATCCTCAGCACCACATAAAGATACATAAATAAAGGCATTGTGTCCATCTACAACTAAAAAAATATATTTAAAAAAGTATACACTGAGTCAAGTCTTTATGTGATAAATTTTCTATTATGCAATTAAGCATTTCCTTCCAATTTGTAATATCCTATTCACACATACAATTGTGCTTTTCTATTTCCATTGACTTCTACATCCTCTTTCTACAAAAATTTCTGGATCTTTACTTTTCCATTTTTCCAACCTATGTACTATCTCTACAGCTACACTTTTTTTCTTTTCATTCATTTTTTTTAACATTTAAAAAGTTTTATTTTTTAACTGATGCATAAAACATAAAAAGCATACATATTAATGGATTCCATATAATGTGTTGATACATGTATACTTTGCATCATACTTAAATTAGATTAGAAACATTTATCTCCACAAATGATTATCATTTATTTATAGTGAAAACTGTCAAAGTCCTTTATTGTAGCTTTCTGAAATGTGCAGCATAATATTGACATCTATAGTCACCCTACTGTGCAGTGGCACACCAGCACTTCTAACTCGTATCTAACTGTACCTTAGTACCCATTGATCAACCTCTCCCCATTCCATCACTACCCTGTACGGTTTCCAGCCTCTGATAACCACTGTTATTCACTCAATTTCTAAAAATCAAGTTTTCCAAATTCTACCCAGAAGTAAATCATACAATATTTGTCTCCCTGTGTTTGGTTCATTTCACTTAACATAATGACCTCCAGCTCCTTTCTATGCTGCTTGTGGCAAAAGTCAGTCTTTCATCCTTTAAAATGGTCAAACAAGTGTTCCATGGAGTATATGTACCACATTGTCTTTATCCACATATTAGCTGATGGATACTTAGGATAGTTCCATATTTGGGCTATTGTGAATAAGACTGCAATAAACAGAGGAGTGCAGATGTCCCTCAACAGACTGATTTCATATTCTTGGCTATATACCCAATAATGGGATTACAGGATCCTAGACTATAATTCTATTTTAAATTTTAAGGAAAGCCATGCCTATGATGCCCTTTCTTTTCCCTCTCTACATCTAAGTCCCAGTCTTCCTTTTAAAGGGTTGGCACTATAGGTCTTCAATTCTTGAAAAGCCTTCTGGACAAACGTAGTTCTCTACCAAACTCTGTGGGTCATAAGGCCCTTCCACTTTCTGTTCTTACTATATTTCGTAGTTATGTATTCACTTCTCTGTTAATGTTGGTCTTTGGGGAGCTTTTAATCTGTTTCATGCCATGTGATATTCCTAATGCCCATTTTGGTTGTTGTTGATTACAACATTATACAAATAGTCAGCAACACATTCACGTGTTGTGAATTCACACATTCACACACATATATAAAATTGCTAAGTAGTCCTCTTAATTCTATGTTAACCCTTGAAATTTTAAGATTATCATTTCCCTTGCTTCATTGTCAGCTACAAGATTAGACTCAAAATCTCAAATTAAGACACTGGCTCCTTCTACATTCACATACGTATAAGGACTTAGCAATAATGAGACTAAAAATTGGAATCGATTTGGTTGTCTTCATTGGATGTATTTTAGATCTTTGTGAATTGTCATTAGCATAAATAATTAAAGTGTGAGATATGCTGAAATCTACCTAGATGGACTAATCACAGTGACAAAGTCAGGAATGTAAAATTGTATGTGGTCTATTTTTACTAGCAGTTCCCTATAAATGTCCATACCTGCCAGTCAGAAGTTCATACATTAGAATTCCCAATGACCAATAGTCAGCTGAAATGTCATGACCTTTGTTTAAGATGATCTCTGGGGCTACATACTCTGGAGTCCCACAAAAAGTCCATGTTTTCTTTCCAAATCCTATTTTCTTTGCAAAGCCAAAATCAACCTTAAAAAGAGAGAAAGATAAGATAGTAAGCCACTTATGATTAGGTTGTAATGCAATAAATTATTTTGCTGAATCATGAAAATAAAAAATAACAGATCCAGGCTATTATAATTTTCTTTTCTAAAAGGAATCTTGTATCCTGCAAACAATATTACCCTGATTGAACCCTGTTGCAGTGTGAAAAGTTGGACCCGAATATTGAATTATATTCACATCATTAATAAGAAAAGCAAACTTTCTTTCCTGAAGACTTTTTCATTTTTCCCTAATTTTATGCCACCAGACGTTGTGGCATAAAGAAAAAATTTCCTCTTTCCTCAAAAACATTAGAAATCCAAGTGCTCCTACCCAACATCTTTCCCAGAATATACTGATTTATGCTGGACTTTATGCAATTGACAATTTAATTAATATTAATTATTTGAGAAGGCACGTTATCATTGAAAGAAATAGTCCTGGGTTCTATGCTCAGCACCACATAAACAAATAAAGGTATTGTGTCCATCTACAACTAAAAAAAAATATTAAAAAGTATACACGAATCTGCCCCTGGTAAACATGAATAAAATAAGAGTGGAACCTTATTTTTTCAAGAAACCTTTTAAAAGAGGAGCTGCAAATGCAGAAAATCTATTTCTTTTCTAAAACAATTTGGATGTCACCTTAAATAATTAACTGTATTGATTTGATTTCTTTAAGAACCATATGTTATATAAAAATCCCAAAAGCTTAAAAATGGAATCAGGCACTGACAGATCCAAGACCCAGAAAATTTGTACATTTTAAAATAGGAGAACTTCCATTCTACAGTAAATCTTTAGAACTTTTGACATTATCATTATTATCATCATCATCATCACCTGAGAACATTATTGGCAGAGTTCAATTTTTACCATTAGCATTTTTCTTAAATAAATACTATTAAAATGGTTCACAGTTGACTATATTATAAATGTGCCTTGCCTGTGGATGGCAGAATTCTGACTAGGAAAAATAACCTATAAGCTCTTTTAGGTCTATGAACATGCACCAGGAATAGTGTTTCCTAACGCTTGTCAAAAAGCATGTTTTGCCAGAGTAGTATCTGAAACTTAGACAACATAATTTCTTATAACTTTAACATAATTTGAAAATATATTTAGTTGAAAACTCTAATGCTAAATCCTTCTTTTAAGAAAAGTTGTAACACTGTAGTGGAAACCAGATTTTAATGTTAGCAAACAAAGACAGTTTTATAAATGGATATTTTAAAACTTTCAGAACAGAACCCATGTATGAAAAGCACTGACCAGTTTGGCATAACCTCGATGATCTAGGATGAGATTTTCTGGCTTGAGGTCCCTGTAAATGATTCCTTTGGAATGCAGATAGGCAAAAGCTTCCACCACACATGCTGTGTAAAATCTGGTTGTAGAATCTTCAAATGAACCTCTGAGACACAGACAATGAAATGAAAAGTGTATAAAAGTTAGTTTCTCTAATAAGGTTAATTTTCCTTCTCATTTCGCTATATTCCTGGGCCAAAATTTAGCCCAGAGACCAAAGTCTGCCTATCTAAATGTCCTATAAGTGCCATTCATTCCACTGGGTTTTCTAAAGCATTTCAGGATCAAGCCAAGAGATTTTCTGTCCTTATGTGTGGGATAGTAAAAATCTAACTTCCTGAAAGGGATCAAGAAGAGTTCAAGTACATTCCAGGTTTCAGGTATGTGGCGGCTTCCTCTTAACAGCCCACCACAATCCACACAGGAACAGAGTTTCAGCAGTAGGCAGGGAAGAGAGTCAGTTCAATTTTAGAGTTTATCTACCACACATATGCTTCTTAAAGGAGTAGTTTAAGGATTTATTCCTATGTACTTTTAAAGAGCTTGTTTCTCAGTCTTTCTAAACATTGTAGATATAGTTCATGAGAATGCAAAATAAATAAAATTAAATTAAAAAGCTCATGTTTTTAAAGAACCATGTTGGAATCGGCTTCAATGAGCTCTGCTTTCAAAAATTCTGTCATCAGGACAAAAGTTTCCTACACTACAGCCTTCTTATTAGTAGGAGGAGATGGAGCTAAAAGACAATTTGGAAAAAAAGGTAACTAAAAGGGAATATTCAATTGATTATAATTTTTAGCAAGAAAATTCTGTCTCTTGTCTCTGTATGTAGAAGTGCATGTAAAACCTAAAATATACAACCACATCTGTGTCTATATATAGATTGACAGAATGAAATAATAAAGGAAAAACAAAACAAAAAAAAAACCCTTGACATCTAAGGTTGATTCCTTGATTCTACATCAGAATCTTCCTACTTTAGCTGTTTTTTCATGGAACAACTTAAAAAATAAACTTCCTTTTTGCAGTAGTAAGCTCAATTTAAGAACTGTGTAATTCAAGAAAAAACTCAAAGTGGCTCAAAGACATAGATAGGAATTAGACCAGAAACCCTGCATCTGTCAGAAGAAAATGTAGGCCCAACACTCCCAACATATTGACTCAGGAACTGACTTCCTTAACAAGACTCTGAAAGTGGAAGAAGTAAAATAAAAAATCAATAAATGAGATGGTATCAAACTAAAAAGCTTCTTCATAGCAAAGGAAAGAATCAAAAGCATGAAGAGGGAGTCTACAGAACGTGAAATAAACCTCTGCCATCTGCACCTCAGGGCATTAATACCCAGGATGTAGAAAGAACTCAAAAACTTTAACATCAAAAACAAACAAACATGGGCTGGGATGTGGCTCAAGTGGTAGCGTGCTTGCCTGGCATGCGTGCCGCCCGGGTTCGATCCTCAGCACCACATGTTGTGTCCGCCGATAACTAAAAAATAAATATTAAAATTCTTTCTCTCTCTCTCCCTTACTCTCTCTTTAAAAAAAAAATATTAAAAAAAAAATCAAACAAACAAACAAACTTCCTGAAAGGGATCAAGAAGAGTTCAAGCACCCCAATCAATAAATGTGCAAAGGAACTTAACAGATACTTCTCAAAAGAAGAAATATGAGTGGTCAAAAAATACATGAAAAAAATGTTCAAATCTCTAGCAATCAGAGAAATGCAAATTAAAACTACACTAAGATTTCCAGTCAGAATGGCAATTAACAAGAATACAAGTAACAATAAATGTTGGTTAGGAAATGGGGGAAAAGGTGCACTCACACACTGTTGGTGGGACTACAAACTGGTACAACCACTCTGGAAAGTATTATGGAGATTCCTAAGAAAACTAGGAATGAACCACCATTTGACCCAGATATTCCTCCAAAGGAGTTAAAATCACTACACTACAGGGACACAGCCACATCAATGTTTATAGCAGCACAATTCACAATAGCTAAGCTATATGACCAACCTAGGTGCAAAGGTGGCATATATACAAAATAGAATATTACTCAGCCATAAAGAAGAATGACTTTATGACATTTGACAGTAAGTGGATGGATTTGAAGACTGTCATGTTAGGTGAAATAAGCAATTCATCAAAACCAGAGGTTGAATGTTTTCATGAATTTGTGATAGCTAATCCACAATAAGGGAGGGGGTAGAAATTCGGTAGATTAGATAAAGAAGGGAAGAGGGATAGGAAAGGAAAGACAGTGGAATGAATCTGACATAATTTTCCTAAGTACATGCATGAATATGCCACAGTGAATCTCAACATTGAGTACTTCCATGAGAAATTAATTAAAAACATAACTGTGAGTAAATGGCAGAAAGATCAATAGAGGGAAGGGAATAGGAAGTGGGGAAAGGGAAGGAGGAGAGGTACTAGGGTCTGAACTAGAACATGATATATTGCATGCTTTTATTATTATGTCATAAAAGATTCTACTGTCACTTATAACTAAAAATAACCAATAAAAATGAGTATGAACACCAGTTCTTGAGATGGCTGGGTTGGAACACAAGCAACAAGCCCAGAGATAGCTTGAGGTACTTTGCAATGAACAGTAGGCAGCAGCTTGCTCTGTTTGCATTTTGGTGACATTTACTTCTTTGTCAAAATTGAAGACAGAAATCTAACAAACTGGGCGGTGAAATATGAATACTTTTTTTTTCCCAAATTTATCAGTGAATCCAAGGCTATAGCAGCCACCTTTCAGGTCATTTTTCAGAAGTAGTGTGTTTCTTCCAATTATTCATGTCCCTTGAATTGTCACTGAAATAATCAGCTTTTTTCTCAAAGAAATATCAAATATATATATATTTGTAAGCATGGTGATATCCACTCCTCTCAATCATTACTAGGATTTTAGCCATAAGTACCAAGATTCTTGAATCTCTTATTAAGGATATCTGAATGGAACTATTGTGGATTTATGAGGGTAAGAGAAAGTTTCTTGGAGAAACCCTGCATCTGTAATAGGAACTGAGTGGTAATTTTTAAGCTGCAATTGTCCTCTGACTTATACTATCCTTGGCAGAGCTAAGACTATATAATCCCAGTTACTGAGAAAGGAATTACAGTATTGCCTTGAAACCTCATTCTTTGCCCATAATTAAGTTAAATGTGTTTGTCTGTCAAGAACAGTACCTTTCCGTAAATAGGAGAGATTATTTGTTTACATGGTAAACTTGTTTATTTTTTAAACACACATCTTAATCTATACTGAATATGAGCTCAGTCCCTCCTCAGTGGAAAGCATTGCAAAGAAAAACAAAACAAAATTGTACATGGAATAGAGTCTGGTTAAATTTTGTAGTATGTCTTGTTTTAATCCACAAATGGGTTATTTCCTGACATCAAGGCTAACTGTGATTTCAGTGGGCCTTTTTGAAGGATTACGAATTCTTGACTACTGTTTGAAGAAGAAATTATTTCTGCAGTTGTGACTCTGGACATTTCTCCGCTGTCCTTAATATCAGCCTTTAATGGACCCCAATTACAAATGTATTTTTATTGTTGTAATGACAGAAGATATGGGACAGTTTACTTTTTCACGAAATCTCTGCAGAAATGTATGCTTATATTCTGAATAAGCTGGTCATTAACAGAAAGATGAAAAAATTCTAGTACACACTCAGGTTTGGGGGAGGAGGCTGTAGGTTAGAAATATGGACTTGGGCTCAACATTAGGTTTCATTTACTGTTTCTTTTTCTTTTTTAAAATTTATTGGTTCTTTTTAAATATACATTTAGAATTCATTTTGATATAATTATAAAAGCCTGGGCACTTACGGTTGATCTTCAGTAACTACATATTTCATTGAGTTTCAGTGTTCTCCTTTGCACTATGTTGCTAATAATAGTTATTGCCTCATTTGTGTTGTTGTGAGGATTCAAAAATTAATACCTACATGTATTTGGATAAGTGCCTAGCATACAAGTGGTACTCAATAAATATTTCACTATAACTGAACACCAAAATTCTTCTTTGGCAACTGTATCTTAAACTAGGAAAATTAGCCCATGTCATAGAGGATAACAGGTCGAAAGTCTTTGGTTGTGGGTGGTGAGGAATTTGCCACACTAACTCTCACTGTTAGTGAAATGCTTCTCACTGCCATGAATCAGCTCTGCAGAAATCTCTGCTAAATCTATTCTTTCCATTTCCCAATATTTCTCACAAAAATTACCCTCATGTTGCCTGCCAATCCAAATCCTCCCTTTTTCTCCATGAAGTTAACTGACCGAAATTCATACATCTTTTGTCATCAATTCCCCAAAGCCTATTTTCAGGTTTCTTTGTTCCTGAGCCAATTTGGAGGGTCTTAGAATGTTGGTTTCTATTTCTTCAAAAGACTGTACCAAGTATCTCCCATACACAGATATATTTGTAACATATTTTAAAAACTAAATGATGACCTTGAAAAGTCAACACAGTATACACATGCAAAGTGTTTATCAGCAACACATTGTTTCATCACTAAATACTTGATATATGAAATTTGAGAATTTAAAAATATACATCTTGAGGGCAGTCACAAAGCATAACATTAGGGTGACTCAGAAGGAAAAATTACTATTAGAATTGGAAATGACAATGTAAATTTGATCTAAAATAGAAGTGAAAGCTTGTTTAATCAACAATTTAGAGAGTTGCTTAAAAAATAAATTGCTTGACCTAGATAGCTCTTTGAAGTTAAAAAAAAAAATTGTGCCTTGACATCTGTAACATTTCATGAAAAGTAAGGGATAGATTCTTGTGCCTTTTTGGAAATGGGTGGTTGTTTTTGCTAAATGATAGTAGATAACAGTTTGAGAAAATTAGAGGGTTATATGTATGTATTGACAAACTCAAATTAAAATTTAATCACAGTGTTTAATCATCTTGTCATAAACTGAGTCCTGAGACATCAGACATCAGAATATAACAAAGACAAAATATCTCTTGTCAAAAGTGACTAGGATACATTGACTAGTGGCAACAATCATTAATGGCTATATAAGTCTAAAGTGTGTCGCAATCTGTGAAGCTTATTGCCAATAGTAAAGTTAGGGAGACAAAATATGATGAAGAGAGACTCATTTCTTTTGACATACATTCAATCTAAGCCATCTATTAGGTCATTAAAAATGAAATTTAAATAATTATCTTACACAATATAGACAGAAATAAAAAGAATGGACATAAAAATACTTGTTAACTTGTGGGATTATAAATTATATCTAGGAAAACATATGAATAGAAAGTGAGATTCTGTGAAATTTGAAAAATATAGTTTCTGAAGTAATTATCTAAGATATTCAGTAGAAAAATTAACATTAAAATTCTAATAAAATATATTCGGATGTTAAATTTCACTGGATTAAAATTTTATTAATATATTAAAATTTTATACTATTAAAACTAATATTGATATTATGAATATGCTAACATATACTGAATATTAATATATGTATTTATATATTTATTTATCATATTAACCAATTACATTTTTAAAAAGTTGCAGAGGTTGCCAATTCTTTGTTGAGAAGGAAGACAAATAAAATATAATTTGTCTCCAAAACTTATTGGAGACAAAAAGTCACCAACTAGAAGATAAAATGTTACAAATATTAAACCATGGAAATAGTAGAAACAGTTAACATTTTAGTAGTATAGCTCAAGCCTCAAAATAAAAAAAATTCATTTAATAGTCCTCAAATTCTATTCATACATTAATATCATTTTAATTCTCATTTCTTGACAACAAATGAAGAACTGTTCTGTGTTCCTTTTCTATGCTGATGAGAAGAAAGAGAAAAGCAGTAAATAGTCATCTCAGCTGAAGGTAGGAGAAGGAGGGTGTCTGAGACTTCCGATGCAAAATCTCAAGCTCAGAGATGTTTCATGGCAGGAAGGAATGTGGTCTTGTAAGCTTTCCTTCAAATGAATCCCAATTTTCTTCAAGTCTTTTAAAGATAGCTTCTCCCTCACCAATACTTCCTTGCCCACAAGGGGAAAACTGTTGAGAGCCACAGCCCAGTCAGAATGATGCCTGGCATTTGCCAGAGGGAATGGTTGAAAGGTGACCGCCAGCGAACCATTGAGATGATGATTTGAGTTAAGCTATATATAATTGCTGTGATGCTGGATTGATTGTATTGTATATTTGACCTTTACTGTCGGGCAATAGGGCAGCTCTTGCTGCCTCGGTCGCCCTACTTTGGAGTTCCCTTGAGTTCTTGAGGGGGATCGGGGAGATTGGAGGGAGCCCGGTGGAGGGAGTGTGTTCACGTGTGGTGTGTGCAGTGCCAGTGAGATGAGAATAAAGAGTTGCTGTTTGAATCTACAAGGCTTTGTGGCAGCTCAGTTATTTGTGCCCAGCCAGACTGCGGCAGAAAACTGAATGAATTGAACTGAACAAGGCGAGGTTTTTGATTTGTTTGTTTTTATTACAGATATTTTCATATGCACTGTGACTAATAGCATAGGAGCATAATCTTTTGCTTGCCATTTTTTTGGTTTGTTTCTTTTTAACAATTTTTAGTCCCAATTTAAACAAACAGAATCAATGGCAATATTAACTGAAGTCTGGATGCCCTAAATTATTCTTTTCTTACCAGCAATGGAAAAGAAAAAGGAAGGCCATGTAGAATAGAAGCAGTAAGGCTATAGGTATTCTTACAAAAGAAAGTTGGCAGGGACGATGATTCTGAGTCATTTTACATGTACCAGTTCCATTGCTTTTAAGGTTGAAGCTCCAGCATTTCTGAATCTTTGGGAAGAATCAAGTAGCCCCTAGTTCTCTGGATCTAGCCTCTTCACAGGGTATTAAGTGCATTGGGGGACTCAGCAACGTTGTACCCAAAACTTAATGATGATGGGGAAGGAAGAAGGAAGGCCCAGAAAGCAGCCTGGTGGAGGGAGAGAAATAGGACTCCATTCCTATTTTCCCACCATCCACTCACCCAAGGAAGTTGCTACTTCACAGTGTCCTTATTTACCCCAACAAATCAAAATGTATCTCACTCAGAAGGCATGACTGGAGTTGATTATCAAGTGGAATACAAAAATTAAGTTATGTAGGGAAATAAATGAAATAACATTCATTTGGAAAAGTGATGACGGTGCCTGTTTCAGGTCTCATGAGAGGACTGCACACATAGTTTTATCATGATTTTTGTTGTCTTGTTGGTAATGGAACTTAAGAAGTTTTAAAAAAATGTTATGGGAATAGAGCTGGTCCTTTCTCTGTATAGCTTATTATTTGCTTTCCTATGTAATTCCAATTGAAAATCTCATCCAACTCTAATTATAAAAAAAAAAAAATAGGGGAGAGATTTTAAGTAAATAAATAGACTGAAGTGTCAGATCAAACATAAACTGTAGAACCATATTAAAATATACCAGCTATTAATTCACAAATCAAAATATTAACTTAGTGAAATAGTCTGCAGATTCTGAGGAGTGGAACTACATCTGCTTTATTTATTGAAGTATCCCCAGCCTCTGTCACAATGCCTGGGATATAATCTGTCTTCAAATATGAATTCAAATGTTAATATGCTCTAATAAAATAGCTTAGTACAGATATTAAACTGATCCCTAATGTTAATATACTGAAATCCCTTATATGCTTTCTTACCTATTCCCTTATTTACTTTTTTAAGAAATCAAACAAAACACTAGTATAATAGAATGCAATATGGTAAAACCAAATCCATTTGACATATGTAAGTAAGGTCAAGGAAATAAAAGAACTGAAAGAGCATGTTGTACAAAGATATGAAAGTACTATGAGAATGCCCTTAGGAATGAGAATTTAAATTGAGAGTTTATAAAGAGCTACTTGTTCTATACCAGGATATCTACAAAGTAACAAATGTCAAAAAAAATTACATGGTCCCTGGGAACATCAGGGCTATCTACAGATAAGTTTTAGAAAGATGTCACCCACCAGAGAGTCTGAGGAGCAGGACTGAAATAATAAGGAAAAGAGAGATGTCTAAATGTGAAAGTTTTAAGGAGCAAAGATGACTTTGGCAAGTCCAGTAGATCGTTTATAGGAAATAACTGAAAGAGTATTCATAGGAAAGTAAAATTTGATCTCTTTTATTTGAAAAAAAAAGATAGGTAGTGACATTCTGAGATATTTTATAGGATAGTTTTAAAAAAGATAATTTGCTACTTATATAAATATGAGATGAAAAATTGAGATATAATGAATTTTAATAATTAAAAGAAACAAGCACTATTGAGACAAACTTTACTTTCCCTGGAAGGGTAGAAAAGTAAAACCAAGTCAGATTGTTTACATGAACTGTTATTAATAAAGGATTCATTTGTCCGTAAGATCAGCAAAGTCTAAAAGAGATGACTAGAAACTTGTATTAATTTTGAAGAGCAATAAATTGAAAAAAAAGTTTGTAGTGCCATGAAAGGCAGATTGCCCATATGAAAAAGTGAATTCAAACTATAATCATAAAATGTCTGTAATTATTTTCAAGTTAAAGCAATGTGTTAATTCCAGGTATAGAGATTTCTGATTCTGACACTCATGCTAAGCTGAGATCTGTGTATGTGCTTTTCTAAGTGTCTTTTTTATGGTAGACTAAGCCTATATCATTATTTTCATAGTGAATTTTATATGTATTATAATAAATTATACATGTATAGTGGATTGTACCTTTTGTTTAACTTATATTTTAGAATATAAATATATGTAAAATGTAAATGTAATCTTTATACTTTATAATAATGGACTGTTCTTATAGATCATCAGGGGCAACTATGTTTTTAGATACACAATAGAATTTTCTTAAATCTCCTACCTATCCCTGAGAATGGTCCAGAGCTCTCCACCTAGGCAAACTTCCATCAACATATACAAATATTTGCTGTCCTTAAATGTTCTGTATAGCCTGTGAATTACAAATAAGAAAGTAAAGGTTATGAACACTATAGTGTTTTAAACACATTTAAAGTTTTTAAGTTTTAAGAAATTAGTTTTTCCTTTATTTTCTTTTAATTGACACGTACTAATTTTACATATTTATGTGGTTCAGTACATACTTCAATACATATTTACCCTATTTCATAATCACATCAGAATATTCAGCATATCTATTGCCTCACATATTTATTGTATAAAGTTAGAATTAGGAGGAATAGTTCTGGTGCTCCTCTGGAGTGTAGGGAACTAAGGCTGCTATTGTATTGAATATTTCAAAATAACTAAAAGAGTTTGATTGTTTTTATCACAAAAGTCTGCACATTTATGAGTGACTAAATTATAGTTTGTTGATACTGCCATGCTTAAAATTTTATCAGAAGAAATGAAAGAGAATTAAGTCCACAATCTGGGAAGAGGATCCAAGGGCAAGTGACTTACACACCATGGGGCCATGTAGCTCCCTTGTGGTGGATCAGTTCAAATTATTGCGGACAAGAAGGCTTCATGGGATTCTATAGAGTCCAATTTGGATGATGTATCTGGCTTGGACTCATTAGCAGAAACTTTTAATGGGCATAAACATGCAGTGTGTATGGATATAAGTATGGATATAAAGTAGATCAAATTTTATATATAATGTATGAATTTCATGTGGTATTCACTTAAATTCATATTATACCTTATCTTGTATAAATGCCATGGCAAGTTAAGTACAAAAGCTTCTTCTACATATATTAAAAAACCCTCCCAATTATCCTATTATTAGTGTTTGTGAAATATTGAGGTGGAAGAATCAGTTGTCATTTCATTAAAAAAAACTTCCAAAAATTAAGTTAAACAGCTTGATTTTTGACATTTTGTCTTTTAAGCACCAGAGGTCTATGTACCATTGTAGGTAACAGGACGAAAATGAAATCTTAGAAATTGATACCTCCTTTGGGAAAAGCACATCTTTTTAGAGAATCTGATTCTCTTAAAAAAAAAAAAAAATGAAAAGAATAGAATCAAAACTTTATATTTTTTTAATTAAACAAAACTTTAAATTCCTTTATGCAAATGAGATGTGTGAAGGGTGAGCACAAGCGGCAGAGGATCTGTGGTTGATTTGCCACTGGAGTTGGTGCTGGGACATTTACCTCACTATGAAGTCGGAATGAGCCCCCTGCATGATATGCTTCTCTGAGCGGATGTGCTCCTGCTGTCTGGTATCCACAATGTGGCGTTTCTTGAGAATCTTCATTGCAAATGTTTTGGATTCTTCACTTTTCAACTGGACCTTAAAGAAAGGCAGAAGAGAAAAGAGAAGAGAAGTCTAAAGATCTAATACAACAGAGTGCACTGTTATCCTGAAATGAACAGGTACATGGGGCACTCATAGCCTAAGTTTAAAGCCCACAGTGCACAACCATTGTTTAGCCTCATTGCATTGGATGAGTTTTTGCATACTTGATTCCAAGCTGATTTTGTGCCCACATGGATTAGAAGAAAAATATACTTGTCATTGTTTCATTTCATGAAATGTGTTTGGATATATTTTATAGTTTTTTCCTTTCAATCAAAAAAATTTCTTCTCTAATTTTACTTCAATCTTTATAGCAAATGTAGGACCATATGAATCTTTGTGCTCATTGTTCTTAGTCCTAATTTACAAACATTTTTAGAATCATTAAATTCAATGACCTTTGTCTGTGCTGAGACTGCAGATATATACACTGTACTGTTATTTCTTCTTTAAAAAAAAAAATCTCTCAATCTTTCCCCTTCTTGTCAAAAAGGAAAAAAAAAAGTAAACAAAATTTCTAAAAATTTGGAAAATTCTTTTTTTCTTTCCAATATGCCTTATAACTTAAGTCTCTTTTGATATCAAATCTTACTCCTTGGTTTCATTAATTGGAGAGATCTAAGCTAAGATTTAATGTCACGGAGGTACCAAGACCTCTATGGTAGCCCTCATAGCTCCCAGTGGATCTGGAGGAGTCTTGGTATCTCCAAGTACTATACCTCAGACAGGCTGCTGGTCTCTGTTCACTTTTACAAGAAGTTAAACAAGGTGACTTATAAGGAAAGGAAGAGAGATAACTGAGCTAATTACTTAATAGCAATACAAAGGAGCTATCATCAAGTGCTCTTGAGCAGCAGAATCCTCAATGCAATACTCAGTGGCCCACATCTTAACAATCTAATGAAAGTTTTGGGGAAATAAACATGGCAAGCTGATTTTGATTTTCAGCTGAAGTATAGCCCTCCCCCTTTTAGCTGTGAATTATGTATGGCTTTCATCTGCAGGGATAGTGAAGTTCTTAAGTGCCCTGTCTATGCCTGTGGGTACAGACTGAATTCAACTTGAGAATACATTCATGTGGAAAGTTCCTTAGGAAGGAGCATGAGGATTCTTCAAATAAATGAGTTTCAGTTTGCTGTTACCATTTGTGAATCTATGTGACAGGTTAGAGAAAAAGTGGATATTTGAAAATGCCACTAACACATAAAGGCCCTCTACTGTGTGTGCGAAACTCTTCAGGATAATGGAGTAGTGTGCTACAAATGGATTCAGTTGCAGTTCATAATAAAACAAAATATTAAAACCCACTTATAAAAGGAATCAAATAGGGAAGATGGAATAGCAAATGAGCTATATCAGAGGTACTAAAATTCAGAAGGGAAAGAGAGTCACATTCCCTCTTCAGAGTCACACCCAGTTAAACCACTTGCATAGACTAAATGCCTACTTTTAAAATTATCTCTTTATTGACAACTAAGGTTTTTCACTTGTACATAGGGAAGAGGAAAGAAGTCTGCTTTTATGGTCATAGGTCAGGACTTAATTTCTGACTCCAGTTAGTCACTCTTGGGCTAGTTGCTTAACTCCTCTAAGCTCCAGTTTTTTGCTGAAGATAATACCAGCTACTGTACAGAGTTACCAGGGCCTTAAACAAAATGGTACCACTGAATGAGCATTGTTTGATGATCTCTCTGCTTGTACTCTGGCCTTAACTGGAAATTTTGCTTTTTAAGATATTCCTTTTACAACATTGTCACTATCAAAAAAATTTGGAAACTATATGTCCATTAATAGGAGTATGGAAAATTAATTATGATAAGCTAGAATTGCAATTAAAAATTTGAAAAAATAGTATATATATA
>NW_026000000.1:6225919-6252625 GCF_001458135.2 Marmota marmota marmota | reverse complement strand
TATATATATATATATATATATATATATATATAGAAGGTATTGGTCATAAACCAGCCAACATTTTATGATATCATAAATAGTATACTTAGTGAGTGTATATCTACCTGTGTAATACCTAAAATAAATTTATGGCAGGACAATCAGAAGGTCATCAGTACATTAACAATAGTTTTCCCTTAGGGAGATTTTTAGTTGTTTTTTTACTTGCTTTTACTTTTTGAATTATTTAACTTTTAATTAATGTATCATACTTATGTGATAAATAAAAATAAACTCTAGTTATAGAAAAATTAAAGCCTATTTTATATTGTAAAATTTAAGTCTATTTTATATTGCAGTAGCTACTTGTTGTTTTTGTATGACACTCGCAAAGTAATTTCACTTATTTTAGAATTCCATGAAAACAATGACCTTTATAAAGTGCATTCTATGTGATGCTATAACATAAAAATTTAATCAAGTTTTGGGTTAACCACACTATTCATTTCCTTGGAGGACTTGTCATGATTTTTTTCAATATAAACTCTTAGGGTAAGTTATAACAATTTGTATTTTGTGAACTGCAAGTATTATGTTTCACTGTGGAATTATTTTTAACAAAATTGATCTTTAAAATTTTTAAAGTGAAATTTAGTCTGCCTTTTCTTTTTTCCTATTTGCCAGATTAGTTACATTGAGTCCATGTACATGAATTTGAGATAGGGATGATTTTTTATTGGTTTGTAGCCAGTCAGCTAAGGGCTCAGAAATGAATGCTAAATGTGAATAGAGGTCGGCAAAGAGGAGGAAAAAAACACCTAAAAACACCTTTCCTTCTTCCTCTTGCCTAGGAATCTTACACAGTCCTGTGGACTAGGAAAGCACCCCAGATTGTCTTCCCTTGCAGACTATCCTAGCATGCTAAGGACACAGGAGACACACTAGTTGAGTATGAATGCTCCAATATTTAACTACCCTAGGCTGACTATCTTACTCAGGTTACTCGAACTCTCTGTATTCCTGTTTCTGCATTTCTAATACAAGAAGCCTCCTCATAGGTTACCTGTTAAGTTGAAATAGAAGGACCCACATATCAAAATTCCTGGAATAGAGTTAGCATTCAATGACTATTAATTCTCTTATTCTTTCATCTTCTTAGTTTAATGGTCTCTTCAGGTCAAAGCGCTGTCCTCAAAATATGCCCCACCTCTGGCTGAATATCACTTTGTTCCTATCCCAACCCCAGCCCACCTCAGTGCTACTAAATAAATAAGTTTGAGAAGCTACTTTAAGATTGTTGATGCTTATACCACAGTGATTTTACTCTCAGAATTCCTAGGGAGGAAAATTTACAAGAAAAAATGCTAATATTCAAGATTGTCTTTTATTTTATACAAGTAATACTATGTGCTATGTCAAATTAGAATTTTTAAAAGTTTCTTTTTGCAATAAAATGTGACTTCAATGTGAAGCATTATACTGACATTTAAATGAATGTATATTTGGGCAAAGTGACTCGTAACATGCAAATTTCTGACATGAATTTTGACAAATCTTAGCTGTCAGACTCCAGCTGATGCCAAAATGATACTACTTTGAAGAAAAGGTGAAGCAATCAGAATTTGAAAGTTTCAAAGACACACTTGCTGACTATATTTACACACCCCTTACTTCCCTTCTGGACTAGGTACTTCCTCCAAAAGACTTGTCTCCTGTTTGACTTAATTGTTTGCCCCTACTTTCAGGAAGAAGGGTAATGATTGGGACAAGGTTAAAACTGGCTCAGTGCTCCTGATTGTGAGCTGGTCCTTAGAATACATATCCATTCATCTATTTAACCTTTTCATTAAGAGTTCATATTTCATTTTGCACTATAGACAAATTTTCATTATTTTGAATAAAAATGACTTCCTGAACTACACTGTAAATAAAATTATTTCTTAAACGCAAGGCTTAAACTTTTAATATCACATGGCTCCTTATTATGCAAAATTACTAATGTGATCAAATTATTCTTTGATGCACTATAGGAAAGGGTAGCTTGCACTTAGGTAAGCTAATGCTGTAAAGCAAATATGATAAAGTGGGCCTAGTAAACCTCATATTGGAAATCTAGGTCCTAGTCCTGGTTATACAATCTCACTTGGCCTTCAGGTCACCTTCCTGAAAATGAGGTACTAAACTATGTCATTTCCAAGGGCCTGTTACCCTGGAAATTTCAGTGCATCTGTAATTTACCATAGCAAAGATGTGTTTCACAATACCACATCATATTTAACCTCATGAAATTGGCAACCTGTGGCACTAGCTTGGGACAGAGGGAAAGGAGAAATATCCAAAGTAACACAAGTGTAGCTTAAGGAAAGATGACCAGTTCACTCTGAAAATACGGCCTGGAGTCAGTATGTTCCTATTCCATTTCGAGATGAAGATTCTATTTTCTTTATTGTCTCAACCACACATCTAAAGGGGCTTGTTTTTTATTATAGTCTGTGTATCACCAACTTCCAAAGAATATGACATTGGATAAAGCAGCAGTAAATTTCCTAAGACCATTCCAACAGGCTCCAAGGCATAAAGAAATCTACATCAAGTCATCATAATTGTAGTGGAAAATAAGAATGGCAACTATTTTCTCTAAACAAATCAGCACAGGATTTTAATCAGGTAATCTGAATTGGGTAGTAAAGCATGATAAAGTCATTTCTTTATTTTTGACTCTCTAGTCTGAAAGGCAAGGGCCTTCAAAGTAATATAGAAATAATTTGGCAATGGTCTGTAATTCAAGTAACCCACATTTAATACAAATGGAAAGGATTTAAGAAATTTATGACAAACTGTATAGTGGGAAACAAAAGTTCTATAATGGAAGTGGGGAGGGAAGGAAGGAAGAAAGGATGGGGGTGGGGAAAGAGAGGGAGAGAGAGAGAGAGGGAGAGAGAGAGGGAGAGAGAGAGATACTAGCCTAGACTGAGATAGTGTGAATATGCTATTCCATCAGATTAACTGTGCCCAGCTGCTGAGCATACTGCTCTGTACGCCAGTTACAATTAGTTCTCACCCAGAATCACCCAAACAGGCCAAAGTCCATAATCAAACTTTAACAGCCTGGAGACTGTGAACACACATAAGCACTAGATGGTTCCATCTCCATCATGTCTCACTATCCCCCACTGCCAGACAACATGTCAGTTTTCTCAGACACTGGCCTTGGAGTCCATGAAATTGCCATAAGATCCAAGAAGAAAAAAGACACGGAATTATGGTACATGATATAAATGGAAATTTATACTAATAAACTGGATTTATTTTTATTTTTACTTTTGGAGAGTACCAGAGATTGAAATAAGGGGCCTGGAACCACTGAGTCACATCCCCAGCCCTATTTTATATTTTATTTAGAGACAGGGTCTCACTGAATTGCTTAGTTCCTTTCTTTTGCCAAGGCTGTCTTTGAACTCAGGATCCTCCTGCCTTAGACTCCCAAGCCATTGGGATTACAGGTGTGCGCCACTGCACCTGGCTCTAATTTACTAAATTTATAATCAGATATATAGATAATAAAAACAATTAATGTAATATAAAATTTTAGAGTAAGAAAATGGGCACTAGAAAAGGCACGTCTTTAGAAATATAAGGCAGATGAGATGTTGCCTCAGTTAGGGTGAGAATGGAGAGTATTTGAACATGGGCATAAGGAATCTTATTGAAGTAATAGGAATGTTCTTTGAATTGAACACACAAAATGGAAAATGTGATAGTATGTAAACTACACCTCAGAAATCTCCTAAAAAGGGGGAAAATAACCCAGAAAAATGTATAATTTCCTGTTCTTTATTTATTGGTTGTGGTATAGCTATATATTAAATTTAAATTTTAAAGAAGCAAATGTCAGAAATGCATTTCTCTTTATGCTTATCTTTCCTTTCAATAAATGTTCTCCCAATTTGCCCAAACACTAAAGTATTGAACTTTTTTTTAAAGGTCATCCTCTCTTATAACTTCTCTACTAGCTATTTATTAAAGGTTCTAAATTCAAGAAGTCCTAATTAAAAAAAAAAAAAAGATCATGAGTCATTTTAGCTAACATGGACGTTATCATTGCAAAATTCTTTGAAAATTATCTGGTCAAAATAGTAAGTAATTCCTGGAAGCACCTTTTAAAGTTTTGCTAACAATAAATGACAGTTTTATTCACATTCGTGTAACCTCCTAAAGCCTCATTTTCCTCACTTGTAAAATGGGTATAAAATCAAACTTACAGATATTTCAAGATCAAGTCATAGAGTGTATATGAGAATGCCTAAAAATTTAAAGAGTGCTATATAAAAATTATTACTTCCTTGATTTCAAAGATATGTTGGAATGTTGACAAAAATGTGGACTTGTAGATGATACTTTAATATTGCAATTCATAGCTAAATCTATTTTTAAATTAATTGTTCCAACAAACTGAATAAAAAAATAATGACTAGGAAAAACTCGTCTGAATTTAAGGATGTTTTACTTTCACAGAAAAAGAAAAACAATTTTATTACTATAACTGAAATTCTGGTTTAGACTTGGCAAACCAGAATATCCTCATTTTAGGAGGGGCCAACTTACTACATTCATGAAAGAAAGTGACATGCTTTAAATTCTCAGAAAGTTTGTATTCAACAAATTAGTATTAGATTCCTCAATATTTTTTAACAAAAGAAAAATGCTAATTCTATTATTAACTCAAGCATAGATCATAATGATTTCTTTATTTCCATCTAAAGAAGATAAATGGTGCAATCCTAAGAAGTCATAACCAAATAAAATGCCAAAATCCTGATATTGGAATTACTTTTCTCTATGTATGAGTAGTAGAAAATTTAGGCCAACATTAGCTATAATCTTAATAGAGACTCTTAACAGACAAAGTCCTGTTTTGGTTCAATTTTTAAAAACCTCTTTTTTTTTTTAAATCAGTCATCTACAATTTTATTCCTCACTTTTCTTTGTACTACACGATAACATCATTTGATCTTTTTTCCCTTTAGTCAAAGTCTGAAATTAATGAATGAATATTAGCTTCTGGTTTATTCCATAAAATAGATCAGGTATAAGCAAATGGAAATTGTCACAGTTTGTGTGACACATGTCTTAATGTCCCACAGAACACAAAAGATGGATTATGAATTTAGTGGAAAGTTGGAAAGCTGTTGAGCCATGAGGTGTTGTAGTGGTGACTCAGTCTTAGGGTCAAGTATTTATGTGTATAATTTGCCATTCATAGATAGCTATACATATACAAATCACAAAGAGGGAGAAAGGGTGTCAAGTATACATTTTCAGAACAAAGGAGCAATGGACAGTAGCTTAGATTATCTATGCTTTCTTATCTGCCAAGTTGCATAAGTGACAAATAACCAAGAGAGGGTCTTTCTTTGACCACTCTTGTTTTCTTTCCTACATTCACCTCAAATCCTCACCAGAAATGTAGTTAATCCCATTTGCTCTGTAACTTCCTTTCAGATTCACAGTATTGTCTATAACTAATGACAAGAAATATCTACATTAAATTCAAATTGATCAAAAGATAAATAAAGCTATTTTTATAGGGAAGACAGTTTCACATTTTTTTAAAAAAGATATATATCTTTCAGATTAGAGAAAAGTTAGAGGGAAAAAAAACCTCACACCATGAATAAAGGGATTGAACTATTTCATAGCAATCACTTTCACTGATTTCAAAGAACACTTGTGATTTTCCTCAATATAGAATCAACATTGATTCAAAGGTTGCCTACGTTGAGATAATCAAAGATTGACAGCTGAAATGTGCAACTTAAAAATTATTATTTAAACATAACACTTATATTCTAAAATATCTGTCCTAAATAAACCTTACTTCATCTTGTAATGATTATTAAAATTGACTTTTGCATTCACTTTATTTTTCTTCAGCAAATAATCAAATATGTTCTTTTCCTAACCCAGGATTCTGATATCTTTGAATAATCTCATGCATTTAGAGAAATATAATATGGGTCAGTTTTGACAACTTGCTTGTACATTTCCAAATGGAACACCTGAATAGCTCACAAAATTCAGTTTATCAAAAACTTAAAGTATAACTATACCTAAAACTTTACCTAGGTAGAGTTGAGTATCATATATTGACATTATATTGAAATGAAATAGGATCATGTATTGTAAAGTTCAACTCTTTCTGGCATTAATGACCAGATTCACTCCGGAAAGATTTTTGCATTATAATCAGATTTTTTAGATATAAGGCATAAAAAGCTTTATAACTTTTTAACTATAACAAAATAAAATTTTTATCAAATGTCTTATAATCAGATTAATTTTTTCTGAGGGGGGACTGGGGATTGAACTCAGGGACACTTGATACTGAGCCACATCCCCAGCCCTAGTTTGTATTTTATTTAGAGACAGGGTCTCACTTAGTTGTTTAGTGCCTTGCTTTTGCTGAGGCTGGCTTTGAATTTGTGATCCTCCCGTCTCAGCCTCCTGAGCCACTGGGATTACAGACATGCACCACTGTGCCTGGCTCAGACCTTAATTTCTTAATACATGCTGTCCTCAAACAGCACCCTTTCTGATACTTAAAACAAAAATAACTTCTTCCTCCCTGTTGTTTTTGTATTTCAAAAATTTTACAAGATTTTATACAAATTTAAACTTACTTTAATTGTAGGTAAGTCAGTTCAACAAGTATTTATTTTACCTTAAATTAGATTAATCTATGAAAAATAGTCACATTAGATATTTAGACTGCACTGTTCCTACGCATGTAACATCCAAGGTCCTAGTGATAAACACACAGTGGTTCCCATTGCTTTAACTTCTTTGTTTGAACTGCTTTGGGGTAGGGATGATCTCCTCATGCCCATTTTGAACTTGTAAGGCAACTGGCTGGAGTTAGGGGCTAAGAACGAAGCCACCTAGTCCACAAAAATCTCCTGACCTCATAGCTAAATGTTCGAGCTGATATGCTGTGTATGTCAATGCTATGGAGGATATTAACATGAGAGACAGAGTATGAATTAATGATAAATTAATAAATTAGTGTGAATTAGTGATAAATTAATATATGCAATTGACGAGCTAGTCTGAATCATACCAAGTTACCTGTTTCATATATTTTTCCCAGACACAAGATAAATCTCCTATTGAAAAGGTCATGATTATTTTCTACCTATTAAAACACACAAAAGGACTATTTTTCCTTATCATGGAAAGGATTCTGCTTTTAAAGCATTTACATACGTTTTTCAGGGATATAGACTACATCTTGGCCCAAAGCAAACTGTCTTAGAAGAGAAATTATGATGTTTATTTCTGGAAAGAGCACTACCTAAAAATAGCCTGTCTGCTCACCTTAATGAATTCTTTTATTTCAAGGAGGGAAGTTCAGAGCTGAGTTTGTGTGTATGTGCTTTCAATACTTACGTCCAAACACCTTGTTCTATTAAAGTCTAATCTCCTTTAAGAATATAATTCCATTACACTCTACCAATCAGCTGTCTAATAATATTTCTTACTGTTCCCGCACACAAATTCACTCTAGTCTGGTCACTTGCTTTGGTGTCTTGTGACAACACATGACCTTTTATGTTGTAACCTTTGCCTGAAGTGGCCCTTTCCCATCTGTACACGTAAATCCCAACCTATTTTCCATCCCTGGCTTTAGTTCTGCACACCCTCACGGACCTCCTCTATTCCTTCAGCTCCAAATGACCTCTCTCCTGAAATGCTAAGAACCTTTCTGCATAATTTATGATGTAATACAATCCTAAAGGATTTCATTTGTCAGTTTACAAATGTTTTCATCTTAGGAGAAGCCATAAATTTCCTGAGGGCTGGACTCACGTCTGAAACGACCCACAGTGAATATTTGAGGATGTTTTTAGTAAACAAACTTTTTGCTGAATGTGTTATGCCCATAAATTCACTAAGTAAAAACATAAAATTTATGTTATAGCAGACAAAATGGAGCGCAGGACTTAAATGTTAACTTTTGGTTGAAGTGTTGAATTGCCAGTTATCTTCCTAAGTCTTGGAATGATATTTCCAGTGCCTTCTAGATTTCTAGTGATCTTTTTGAATCACATGCAGGTTTTGAGGGGGAACTGTTAACACTATCTTATGGTCGTGTACTAATTTCAAATGCTTTTAATGAAAACTATGCATTTCAAGATAACTAGCATATAACATTGCTATGAAGTCACCAGAAGTGTAAGAAAGTATCCTTTGTCTTTGTTGTCATCCATGTAGTCTTGCATTGTGATTATCAATGTACAAAATAATATATACTCTACAGTAATAAGGTGACTTCATGCATTGTCTTACTTTATTTGCATTTGTCAAAGTACTAGATAGACTACCTGAAATTTCTGATTAGAAACTGAGATTATTTTAGGAGTTGCAATATACTATTACTTCACCTACTGACTTCCAGTTGTGTTTATTGGATTGGACCATCATTCGCTATCTGAATAGCTTATTTTCTTATAAATCAATACTATCAATCATAATAATTCTTTTGAAGAATATAGAAAAATCATAAACTTAATCATTTATCAGGGAGAGCAAAAATTATGCTAAATAAGGCAAATATTCAGTTTTCAAGCAGTGTTGAGTGCTTATTTATTTTGGTTGCAGGAAATATGAGGCCACAGGGCAGCAGGGTTTCCCCAGGAATAATCCTCCACAGTATAAATCACTGTGGGCACACATCAAAATGCTGCCCAGCAGTCAGTCCCACAACTATCCTATTTCACTGCTGTGTGGCTTGGCAGTAGCAAGCTCTTGTGATGTTTTCATCTTACATGGGGTTTCCCTTTTGCAGTTAAGCTGCTTGCTTTTCATAACGATGAAACAAAACTGTCCACTGAGCCATGGGTTTAGCACCTAATTTCTTGCTCACTCATCTTTTAGTCTCTGTCTTTTCCCTGTTGGTTTACATAGTCCTTCAAGCCTGCTTGTCTGTAAGCACAGTGCTGAGGCAGCTGGAAAAAATGCCATGAGAGTGGTGTGGATGCCTTTATGAATGGTATATAGGCCTGGTGCACCTATGTGTTTGAGTGTTGATTGAATCTTGCAACTTGGTACCATATTGTCCCTGTCCTGAAAAATCCTACTTCAGGATTCATAAACTTGATTGGATTCATAGAAGGTATGAGAGACAACCTTTGTGTACCCCCTGGCAAGAGCCAGGTCCCTATTATGCCCAATTGGGTGCTGGGTTTGAGAAGGCTTTGAAGCAATTGCATTTGACCCAGCAGTCTACCTCAAACTGATTTCTTATTGAAAAGTCAAGAGGCAGGGCTTTACAATTTAGAAGAGAAATGGATAAATAAAATCAGACTACATCAGATGCACACAGATTTGGCACAGGGAAGATTGAAAACGGTTTCCCATCTCCCCTCATGGAAGATCTGAAAGTAAAGAGCTTTATTGGTTTGTGAGAATTTAATAGAAACTATCAGTGAAGGTCATTTGAAGACCTCAGGATCTTATTTATATTGGAGAAATGCTTGTACTCTCAGTACTTGGATAGCAATAGGAGAAAAATAGTAAAAGTATTTTAATCACTTTCTTCTTTATGGGCATAGATGGAAATGGTAAATAAAAGTAAATTTAGCCTATTTGAATAATTAATGACAATTATTAGTATAACAAAATAACACATTGACAACACATTGACCTATGATGTAGGAGGCACATATCCTATTATTATCCTCATTTTATAGATGTGGAAACTGAGGCTTGGGTTTATAAATGACTAAGCATACACAATTGGCAAGATCTGAATCAGAATGTCTAATTCCAGAGACTGAGTTTGTTGCTACCATGTTACACACAGTGTCTTATTAGTTTTTCTCCACAGACATTTTACCAATAGAATAGCAAAAGATTTACAGAAGGTGGGTGGTCTCTAAAGTTTTAACACAGATATGCATAGCAGATCAGCATTGCATCTATTCTAGCTTTATGTTTACTTTAGGTTCTTAGATCCTAGAAGAATTTTTTTTTAAAGTTAAGGTGTACCTGTGACAATGGATTCAACACATTTGATTTTGTGTGGTAAGAATCTAAATATTTTTAGAAGCTAGAACAACAAAAATGGGTTTTCCAGTTTAAGAAAAAAAGTAGTTTTGGGCAATAACAATAGTTCTTTCAATGAATGCATGAACTTAGAAATGCTTATAAGCATTATTCTTGACACTTTTTCTATGAAATGTGGATCATGACTCAAGTTCTCCCTGGGTAGCTAGGAGAGCAGAGTTACATATTGGGTGTGAGAGCAATCTGAAAACTGCAAAGCAGGCTTCAAATGAAAAGTCGACTGTTTCAGCAATAAAGTAGTATTAATTAATAAATATTTGTTCTTGCAGTAATTTCATTTTACCAAGTGATTTCAGTTATCTATAGTGATACCTAAACTCTCTTTTTGCCTTGGAAATGTCACCTCCTCCAAAGTCTTGCTCCTCCATGCACTGAGCCTGTGTTGTTCCTACTTTGCTTACAGGTTTACTTTTCAGTGTATGATTGCTCCTCCCAGTAGATTGTGTGTTCTTAGAGTTACTTTCTATTAAACTTTATATCTCCCTAGAGAGCTCACTACATTGATACATAATAACCAACACTGAAAGAATATAAGGCAAGAAGATATAAACAATGTCTCCCATATTTTTGTTCTCATATTTTATCCAAGTATGGTTTGCTGGTATAGGAGCCATTTGGACTGCTGAATAAACATATTAATAATCTAATATTTAGAACAACCACTACATAGTATTGCCAGATTAAAATAAATTATGTGTTTACATGTGCAAATCTGTAGTGAAACAGGTACCTCTCTAATAAGAATATAAGGAAAGCAATGGGAATAATTTTCATTTATGATTTGTAAAACCAATCTTCTTATTTTAAAATTTTACCTTGTAAATTAAGAAAAATTCCTTTATAGTTGTGCTTACAGCTTTAGTGATAAATGATAGATAAAAATAGCTATTTTTTTTCATTTAAAGTGGTTTTGTAAACAGAATTGGTTTTCTGGAGGATGTACTATAAACAGGTCACAGTGAACACATTGAAGGTCCACTCTTAAAGAACATGAACAGAAATATGATCTATGCCTAATAACAGAAAGAAGGCAGTACAAATGGCTTTCCAAAGGCAATGAATTTGAACAGGGAATGTCTAATATTAAAGTAGTATTTATGAAATAGATGAGATAGCTTAAGAGCAGAATTCTTATGCATATAAGACCTTTCTACAAGCTTGTGGGTTTATCATCAAACAAATATTTACATTTCTTATTATGTTCTTATCTTCAAAAATTGAAAATAAATTATTTAAAAATTCTCCTGCCTGAAAGTACTACTGCATCTAAACTTATCTAAACTGACAAATGATAAAAATTAAGAAATGCTAAGAAGTCTGCAAAGGTATATAATTATATAGAATCACACAAACATAATCTGTATGTGAAACATTAATAAAAAGTATTAAAATTCTTCATTAGGAAATGGAGTTCAGAAATCCCAATTTCTAAGCTCTTCATATCTCATTGGACAGTTTATAATCTTTATGCCTGGAAAAAATTTAATTCTTTTAACTTTTCATCTTATTTTGTAATGTAATTTCCTTGATCAATGTCATTACCAAGCTAATGACTAGTAGGTTCAAAATTTATTATATACTTTATATCAATGTATTCATCCTGTGTTACAGAGAGGTAAAATGAGTCAGTATGACAGTTATATTGCTTAAACATAGCATTTCACAATACTGATAAAATTATTTTGCACGTGTCACCTCAGAGGAGTGTAAAGAGAAAACTCTAAATTACAACAGAACTTGGCCTCTGCCTATATTCTCTCTTAACTTTGAATGATGTGTACACCCCTCTAAAGATAAACTATTACCTTAGTGTGATAACAACAATATGGGTAATTATGAAGTACTCAGGTCAAGCTCCCAATTCTGGCATCAATGAATATATGTAAAAGGTATTTATATATGTATATATGTAAAAGGTATATATATATGTATATATGTAAAAGGTATATATATATGTATATATGTAAAAGGTATATATATATATATATATATATATATATATATATANCCCCCGTAGAATTATCATACTTGATGATCCATTAAAGATTTATCATTCATCAATATTTAGTCTTGGAAAACTGGGAAATATTTCCAACCTAAACTAATTCTTTGGATTAGAGTTTTCATTTGTTTATAAACATCTGTGCAAAATATGCAATATGCATGAGAAGAAAACTAGACTGAATTCTTTCCTGGTAAAGAATGGGGAGAGTTTATATAAATATGTGTATGTGTATGAATAAATAAATATGTATATATACAAACATGCACATACATACACAATCATATAGATATATTTATCTTTTTTAAGCTATACTACCTTTTACATAAACTTTCCTTAATTTTGCAGTTAGTTGTGTCTCACACATTTTTCATAGAATTTTCTAAAAGACTCCCACTATTAACTTAGTATGTGATTGTTCATCTTAAAGTGGTCTCAAAGCTATGATAAGCTATTACCAATATTATCAATATTCCAAAAATAATTACTAAATTCCTACATTTAATAATATCTCACTGGTAACTCAGAATTATCAGACCTCCAGACATCCATAAAGTTGTAATATTTTATTTTTGTCAACTAAAACAGCCAATTTATTGCCCATGTTCTATAAAAATAATATTTAAGGAACTTTAACAAACAGTCCACAAATCAATCTCTGGGAAATTCTGTTCTTTATACAGCTTCATTCAGAAAGGGGTTTAGACAAATACATTATGTAAATAAATACACTAGACAGAAAAACCTTAATGGTAAAGACCTTTATCCTCTGTTCCACTTGTATGTTCCAATACTCCAAAGCAAAGCTGTTCATGTATGCTGTTAATAAATCTTTATTAGTGAAATGTGGTGGACATCATTATCCAAAGTACATGTATGAAGACACGAATTGGGTGTCAACATACTTTATATACAGAGATATTAAAAATTGTGGTATATATGTGTAATAAGAACTGTAATGCAACAGAACAAAAAACAAAGTACATGTATAAAGACATGAATTGGCATGAACATACTTTATATACAAAGATATGAAAAATTGTGCTCTAGATGTATAATAAGAATTTTTCAATGCATTCTGCTGTTGTGTATTTAAAAAAATCAATTAATTTAAAAAATGAAGAAAAAATAAAAATAAGTCTTTATTAGCTGTATGAACAGTTAAAACTCACCATAAAACCAAAGTTCTTGAAAAATAAATCTAAGGCTACATTAATTGGCAGGATTCATAAAAGCAAGAGATTTTTCTACATTCTGTTAATTTTTACTCACATAACTGAAAATACTTAGTTCCTCAGAAACACATGGTAGAATTTCAAGTCAGAAGTAGTATTAGTAGTAGTACAATATTTCTAACCAGAGTTAAGGCAAATATCATACAAATCCGAAGGAACTTATGGCTCAAAAACCTTCTTTTCTAATATTTAAATAAATAACATTTCTCTGCTTTTTGTCAAGGTCAGAAATTCCAACTGCAGCACAAATGGAAAAATATCAAAGATAACTCTGGGTCACTCTACTTTTATGGAAGGGGATTTCTTCTGACTCTTGATGGCAACAGTAACTGTTTACTACACTGTACACAGTCTCAGGGAGTTCCTAACATACTGTACTGGTGTCTGATATCAGGGAGTCCTCAGTGTTCAGCAGAAAGGTGGACATGAATCTGCATTCTCAAATACGGTTTTTATCTACACAGTCTTGGAATTCAGCTAACTCAGTCAGCAGCATATTTTTCTTTTTCTAATTTTTCTTGCAAATGTTAGTTTTAAAATTTCTATTTCATACAAATGCAAAATAGAATATAGTTTCATGCTGCTTTATCACATTTGTGCAATGTGTTTTATGTGTGAACTTGTACAAACTGTCCTCATCATCAACACTTACCTGTGTATAAATGAAGTATGTGTGAAATAAGCTATACAAAATATTCAATCCATTATCTCTAATCTAGCAACTACAGATCATAGAATTTCTGCTACACCATTTATCTCATATATTTACATCTCTTTTCCCAGTTTGAGTTCACATTTAAATGATCATAATTATAGTTAGGGTGCACAATTAAGTTAGTGGGTCACTGGTCAGAACTAAGGAAATAAATAAAGGTTATAGAAAATCAGCTGGGTAAAAAAATATTTTATGGCTCCTCATTAAGTAAATGTGTTTACCTTTCATTTAATATGAAGAGGCTTTATGGAAATTGAGTTTTTATTTTATTTTTCATCTGTTGACTATAGCCCACTGTGCTACAAACTCTCACATGCATGGATGAAAGTATTTGGTACTGATTTATAAGCAACAGTGATTAATGATAAGAGAGGAGAGAAAGAAATTTTAGTTAGGAGAAAACATGAAAAGGAAGACAGAGGCTTTCATAAACACTTAAAGAACAATCACCTACCAGTTCTACTCGTCCGAAACCTCCAACTCCAAGGGTATCAATAATGTTGAAATCAGACAGCTTCAGGTTGGCGAAGAAAGCAGCTTCGGCTTCGTATCTGGATTTTTTGATGCGAAAAAATGGAAATTTCTTAGAGGTGCAAACACGGGTGCCACGTACAACTGTACTGGAATGATATGACTGCGGAACAGGGTTTACCTGCTTGAATTCCATCTTGCTTTTAGAGTCTGTGTTTTCTCACACTCATAAATTTTTGGTCCCCATTATGCAGAATAATATAGATTTGCACTTGTTTTTCAAAGTAGAAAAATACAAAGTACCCACTGTATGAGAGTCACGTGACTGATAAATCCAGTTATCAAATCAAAGTTACATCTTGGTATTTTTCTCCGTGTCTTCTTGTGAGCACGGATTGTCTGAGTTGCTCTTTTTTGGCTTTGTTTTGGATTTTTTGGTTTTGCTTCCTTTTGTTTTTGCCGTTCAGAGTTTGGATGGCAGTTTCTCATTAGTTTCCCTTATCCAAAGGCTGGCAGTGCCTTCTATAAATATTTATTAAAAGCGGCAAGATCGTGGAGGTCTCTGGAGCAAAATCACAGCCAGGTTTTATGAAAACAGATCCAAAAAGCTGAGGACTGATGTGCAAATGTCTGAAATGGATGATTTCAGGAGCATATTCACATCCCTAAAGTGTCTTGCCTTCTCTTATGTTTACCCACTGACTCAAAGCCAGCACTCTCAGCCTGCAATCCCAGTGTCTATGTTTGCAAGTTTCTTATATGAGTGGTGAGAAGCATGGACTAGGAGTCCAACAGACTGACTATGCACACATGCAGATCTGACACATGCAAGTGGCCAAAATAGGCTTCTCCTGATGAGACGGGTGAATATGAGCTGCTTAAAATATCCTCTTGTTAAAGGCCCTACTATATTTAGAAAGGGCAGGAAGGCATAAAGATGAAGATGATCTGCCCACTCACTGAAGTCAGGTCAGGGAGTAATTCAGCTGTCTCAAAATATAAGTGTTTGAAGAGCTATGCATAACCCATGACCTCCAGCCCAAGAATATGTGCTCAGTACTTTACTATACATAGACATGATGAATTTACTTGAGGTCACACTACTAACACAGCTTGTGCGTGTCAATTTTTGAATGGAATCAGCCGCAAGCACATTTGGTGTTAAGTTATGTGACATTTTAGCTATTCCATTACAATCAATCTCAAACTTTGACTCTCTGCTAAGGAGACATGTGAAACAGTTTTGTAAGTGAGCTTTCTGAGAGAGCTTTCTGCTTTCTTCAATTTATAACCACAGTTGTAGATTTTTAACAAGTCAACTGTTGACAGACTTCTCAGAGGGTAAGAAAAACATAATGTGTTTCATTATTGGTTTATGTGAAAACAATACCCTTTAATAAACCTCTATAAACAAAGGGAGTCAATCCTAAAGTTATCTGTAGACTTCTCTCACTAACTACACAATCAAGAGATCAACACAGCAATTCAGGAGCTGGTTTATAGAATGGAACATAAGCAGCAAATGTGCATGTCTGACATTCCAATTGGCTGGCTCATGGCTTTTGGAAAATTAAAACTCCATCCCCTCTAAAAGTCCAGTGGCAGAGTTGACTCCAACAGGTGCTTGAAAAGGACATCTGTTGGGATCAGACCCCATGACAGTTTATATGTGGTCAAGTATTTCCTGGTGCTTTAGAGAAGAAGATCCTGAGTGACATCATTGTTTTACTTGATTAATATTTTTTTTAAATATTGAGCTTCTAGAATATTTTAAAACTTTCATGTTCGAGCTATTTTTTAATAATATCAGTATCACAAAACAAACAAAAAGCAGGCCTGAAGGGAAGTCCTTAACAAAATGAATTAGGTACACAACAGCTGGATTCTATCTATGCATCTAGTTGTTGAAATTAAGACATCAATTGCTGGTTAACAAATAACTGTATTCATTAAAATATGATTTAGGAGTTTACTTTAAAAAAGCACAAAGTCTTCATTTAAGACTTTACTAAAAATGTTTTGTCTTTATTTATGCAACAACTGTATGCATTCACAATGAGGTTGTTCTTGAATAATTATGTGCTTGCTGAAATTAGAAATCTCAGGTGCACAGAGGTCAAACCCTTTCAGACTATGTTGATTATCATTTTATATATTTAAAGTATGATGTTATTACTTATAGCCCTTGAGTATACTGCCGAAGTTCTTGTACTTGGGCTTGTGAAAATAGGCCGGAAGGGCAGCTACATGAGTGGAGTGATTCCCAGCCTTTCTCTTGCATCAGAGATACCCGAGTTCTTTAAAAACACTTAATTTGAGCCTGATCACAGTCCAAGTGAATCAGCAATTCCTGGAAGTGGTACCCAAACATCTGTATTTTCAAAGAACTCCTGGGTGATTCTGCTGTGCAGAAAGGATTGAGAACCATTATTCCAAATCTTCCGAAAGCAAGTTCCAAACAACATCCAAGAATTTTGTGGTGGAATAAAGTGGGCCTGGGAGATAAGGAGATGCCAATGTGTTTGTGGGTGATAGATTCTGGCAGGAGAGTTTGAATCTCTCATTCAACTGGTCTTGGCCCCTAGGTTTCTGCTCCTAGAACCAAAGGAATTAATAGTTCTATAATGGCTAATAGCTAAAAATAAAATAAAACATTGCTTTAAAAAAAGCAGATACAAGGTACAAAAACTATAAGGTAGTTATTTTATTTTTGCATTTCTATGCCAAGTTCTCTTAACTTTATACTTAGTATCTGGTTAATTATTAATGGTATTTTAACTGATGGAATGGACATAATAAAGTTTCATCCTAAAGAGTAAATACTTTCTCTTTAGCCATAAAAAAAAAACTTAGCTATGTACTTCCCTACACACTAGAAGTTAATGATTGTGGTTAAATATTTTATATGTCTTAAGAGACTGACAAAATTATAATTTGTTAATGACTTTGTTAGTATTATTTAGGTGAATTTTTAAAATACCACTTGGTGGAGTGATATTATCTTGTTATTGCCAAGGCTCATTTTAAAGGGACCTTAAGATAACTGTGGCCCTCCATTCTGTTGCTGTTCATTTCTTGGGGAAATCAAATGACAAAGGGATGTGACCATGACAGCTTTCTAATCCAACCAAGGAAATATTAATAGCTTAATGTTTTATATTCTCTTATTTTTCCTTCTCATTTAGATTACATTTTAAGGCTAAGAGTCACATCTTCATCACAGAGACTTTGTACACTTTGATTTTTTGAATTAATAACTCTTTTAACATGAAGATGACTATATGATATGACTTCATAAAGAGGCCAACCTGTGAATTATTTAGATCCAACAGGTATTTAAACTTATTTTTTCTTGCTCATAATTGGGAAGGACATTTTAATTTTTCCCTTTCCTTATATAGTTACCTGAAGAGAATTTGATTCCACCAACAATGTTCAATTTTCTTTAGAGAAGAAGAAAGTTTGAGGAAGAGAACTAACTAAATGCTTAAGTAAATGGCTGTCAATGTCTAAAGGAGGTAAGTGTGCAACCTGAGTTCATAATTAACCTACTACTGGGGGGGATCTGAGCCCAAGTAATTAGGCCCTGTTTCATGACATTCTAAAATCCATCTGTTCAACAGTGTTTATGGGAGGACATTGACAAGTGTTATTAGAAATATATTTCAGTAGGAAATATAGTTCCTGATGTCTGGTTGCTTAAAATATATCTAGGAATATAAAGTACATTCTCTAGTAGTAGTCCTTAATTTAATTTGAGACACTGATGTACCCATATATACATATATATAATTGTTGTTATTATTATTGTCATTATTATTTTTAGAATGGGTTAAAAGCTATGGATCGTCTTCCCAAAGAGTGCAAATACTGACATATGTACTATGCTTATAACTACAGGAAGCTTTCAAAACCCTAAAGTAGATTAACAAGCCACAAATAACTATACAACAAGAGATGAAATATGTTGGATGAAGAAGGCAGAGATAATATGTCATTCTCAAATATCCCTGATAAGATTCGTGTGGGGGCTATGGTGACTAGAAAGTAGACAATAACTCATCCTGACAAGATATTCTTTAAATTGTGAAATACTGGTCTTTTAAAAGCTGCTAAAAAGTAACAAAATTGCCTTGAGTTTCACGTCTTTTTAAAATTCTGCTGACATGCCAAAGGAAGTTCCAAAAACAATGAAATTGCAAATCTTCGGGTATAAAGATGAGACTAAGACACACATATATAATCTAGAAACAGAAAAAGAATACCAAAATAATCTCAGTCTCTTCCTTCCCCCTTCCATTACTCTCTCTCTCTATCCACCACCCAGTATTATAATTTCTAATATGTTTTGTCATAAAGCATATTGGTATAGTCACTATTTTATATAGGATATGAAATAACTTGAACATATAAAATGTTTGAAAGTAAATTAATGAATCTAAAGTCTTTCAATAGGTCATTTGTTTAGAAAATAAATAAGGATCATTATTATATTTCCATCTCTTCCATTACTACTAGCCTCCAGAAAAACCAAGGAATGAGAGTCAGGTGTCCTTTACAAAAAGGACAAAAGTTTTGCTGTCATTGACAGTCTTCATAAATCAATTAATTCATCATTTCAAATTAAAAATCATGGATGCTGTACCTCATGTAACTTTATTATTAAGTAGTCAGCCTTTCTCTTCATGTAATAGAAACCAAATATGATGATTCACCCAGGACAAAAATCTATGGAACTTAAAATTTTGTCTTCCTTTGATAGTATAATAACAGAAATAGCAGTTCTTTTTTAGAAAGCAAAAAATATTATGTGGATATTTAAGTAAAGGCCAAGTGTCCAACGTAACATAGCTCTAGTTCCAGAGGAACAATTAAGAGCCAGTAGGAAAAGGGCAAATGCAGGACTTTATGCTTCAGCTCAGCTCATCTGTAATCAAAATTAACTTCAGAAGTTGTCTGTGATTCCCCAGGGAAAACTAAACAAGGTCTTAGCACTTCCTAATCCTCATGCAGAGCACTCATCTTGGCTTTGCTTGGGATCATCTGCTCTTTAGTGTATTTTTGTTACTATTTAGCTTTACCAATTCTTGAGGGAAAAAAATCTATTAAGAAAAAATGTTTCATTAAACACATACGGGACTCTCACCTTGGAGTTTCTTTCTTATAGTAAAACTCTAATAGGTAAGATGAGATTCAGTCAGACAATTTATATCTATTCTGGACTTAAAAAACCAAGCATCAATGAACATAACTTCAGCACAAAGCATGTTATGCAATAATAGTTACTAATGAACTAAGCTTGATGTTTTGAGTAGGTCTGGCAAAATAGGTACAAACGTAGTTAAGTATTGGAACAAAAGCAGTATTGGAAATTGGACAAATAATTCTTATTTGCATATTTAACACGTGTGATTTGGACTTAAACTGCAAGGACTTCTGCTTCATTGTGCTTAGACTATGAATGTACAAAGTATTGTGAGGGTCCTTATTGCTTTGATTTTCAAATGTTTGAAAGTGAATAAATATAATCACAAAAATGGATAATCTCTACATGCAAGTCACCAATAATCTTACTAATTTCATTACAATATAAAATGTCCCCTTGGCAAAGTTTAAAAGCAGTATCTTTTGAATTCATTAGAAAACAGGAGGATTGAACCATTTTGTAGTTTATGGGAGTTTTTTCCTGTTGAATCATGTTTGTTTTTCAAATAATTTATGTTATTAAAAGTTTAAAAAAAAACTTTAAACATATGAAATCATTTCTAAAATTCTAAACAAAAAAGGACAATTTCTAAAATGTTTTGTCATAAAGCATATTGGTATAGTCACTATTTTATATAGGATATGAAATAACTTGAACATATAAAATGTTTGAAAGTAAATTAATGAATCTAAAGTCTTTCAATAGGTCAATTTTTTTCTAGAAAGTGTCAACTCTTCTTCAAAGAATACCAAATAACATTAATTTGCTCCCTCTGTTCCAAAATTGTGGTTTCACGAACACAGACTCTTCTTTATAAGCTTCTACTTATTTTTCAAATACATTGCCTTGAGGAGATATAGTCAACAGGAACACACAGGAAAATTGCATTTCATTTATCCACTGCATAAAAAGGACAATAGTAATGCAAATATTTTCTACTTAGAAAACAGCTTTCTTCCAAAGATTCTAAACTTTTTCTCATTTAATTTATCCTTACTGATACTCTGTGAAAATAACAAATATTTTTAGTTTTATTTTGTAGGTGGGTGGTACAGTTTCTGATAAATAATTAATTTCTATAAACACCAGAGGAATTAGGACTAGAGTACATGGGCAGGTTTCACATCATAGCATAGCACTTATTAAAAAAAATCAATTTTCTTTTTAAAATGATAGTAGAGAATCAGTTTTAGAGATGCTTTTTATTTCAAAGTATTAAAACACAAATCTTTCTTGAAATCTGGACCAACATCATCAGCACTCATCTAGTCTAATGTCCACATTATTTAAAAATAAAGGAACTAATTCTAGAGATGTTAAATGACTTAGGTAGAAAAGCTTCAGGTGTTGAGATGGGTGTTTCGATGTGTGATCTGTAATACTTCTTTTGCTATCTGATTCTACCTCTGCAGGTTTTATAATGTCTTGATAATTGAAAATCAAAGGCAAAATGTAGAAGTTATAAAATATATGTAAGTAGTATGCTCTTTTCTACAGTCAAGATTAATTTCAGCTAAGTACTTAATGGGTTCTTGCCTATGTACACAAGCACATGTGTGCTCCATTTAAATTAAAGAGCCCCAAATGAAAGTACTTTGGTGCTCAGAAGACATTTTAAAAAAAATTCAAATATCAGAGCAGTATTTGTAAAAATATGCTCCCACACACTGGCAGCCTGAAATGTATAGCCTAACGTGTATTTGTAATTTGGTTTTGAAATACTTTCCACACAGTCTGAGATGAATTTTTTTTTCTAAAATAGTTCCTAACTAAGTGTACATTGTCATGGGTGGGTGGGGGAAACTGCCAAGAAATATAGTGAAGAGTTTTCCTCTCTTGATATTGGTTCCTTTAAATAAATCATTGGCCCCAAGCAGAAAGTTGATGAAGTTACTCAGTGATGATTTTTTTATTTTCTTATTTTTTGCTTTAGAGAACATAGATACTTGTATGTATGTATTTCAACATACATGCAATTCTCTACTTATGTCAGAATAGATATTTCCTTCACATAAATGAGCAGTCATGAGAAGTTAGAGCTCTGGGAAGTTTTCTTTCCTCTCAGGGACTAATAATTTCCTGCTCCTTCCACATCTCAACCCTGCATATTTTGTGTTTTAATGTAGACCAGAGTGTTCCAGGGCTAGAGACTAGCATGACCTGGTTTCCCAAGGCCAGGGAGATAAGATTTAAAGAGAAATAAGGTGGAGGGAAGTGCCTCCCTCTCTCTTCACTGATGCAACTTGGGCCTGTGGGATCATCTCATCACTTCACACCACCCCAGGGCAAATGCCCATTACTGCAGAGCTGCTGCAGTCTCCAGGAGGATATCCTCACCACAGCCCACATTCTAAAGAAAGGCTGGATAAAGAGAGCCCAAGTTCCCCCCTTTAATTGTAAAAAATCCCTTTCCTACCCAAAGACTAAGAAAAAGTCTTTCTCTCCTCTTTATAGGTCATGTTTTCATATAGAGGTTAAAGTATTGAAAGCAATAAGGAAACATTTAATCTTAAAGCTTGAAATTACTCTAATCATAAGTTTAATCAATGGCACCAGACAGAAGATTAGAACACAGAACAGATCAGGCAGGATTTGAACACAGGGGGTCATATTTTATTTCTGGATTCAGAAGTTATGTTTCCCATTTTTAAAAAATAAAAGTCCAGCTGGGTGTGATGACTCACACGGGATTGAGGACTGGGGCAGGAGGATCACAAATTCAAAACCAGCCTCAGAAACTTAGCAAGGCACTAAGTAAATTAGTGAGACCCTGTCTTAAAAAATAAAAAGGGCTGGAGATGTGGCTCAGTGGTTAAGCACCTTTGGGTTCAATCCCTGGTACCAAAATAACAATAATAATTAATAATAATAATAATAATAATAATAAATACAGGCTGTACCCTTTCTCTATGGTTACTAACACTTATTTTATGAAAATAAAATTTCTGAAGGATTCTGCATGAACTTCAGGGGCAAGAGGCTTAGGGGTGTGGTCGAGGTTACAGTGGGCCAACGAATAAAAAGAAGTTCAAGGCAATGTGTGGTGAGAAGAAAATAAAAAGATTACAAATCACTCTCTCTAGCCTCTAAGAATGTAACAACAACAACAACAAATGTGTATATATATATATACACATACACACACACACACACACATATATAAAGGGAGTTGGCTTAGGATCAATGTGAACAAGACACTTCCCTTCCTGCAAAATGAAGAGGTGTACACTTTGCAGAAAGCCCTGGGATTGCATTTTCTTTTTTTCCTTCTCCCCAACCTGTCCTCTAATCTCAGACTCCTAACTATCCTATGTCAGGAAAATATCATTAGAAACCTATTCTCAGCTCCCAACATGCAAATGAAGAAAGTGGGAACAATCAATTCAACACTCAAGGCAGCAGGTGAGGAAGATATGCCTTGGAGGTCTGAGATAGAACTGTAATAGACCAGAGGTCCTATCCATCCCAGGATTCATATGAGAATTTTGAGTTCAACTTAAAGACCAACTTGATCTTACATTGGGATTTGTAAGCAGGCATCAATATTTGGAATGAGATTCATAGGTAAGTTTGCATAATTGTTAATTACCAATGCTGATGATCACATGTAAGTTTGAAGAACTATTTGTGTTAATTTGACATGCATTTGACAGACACCCATGACATACAAGAATCGCAGGAAAATGTGTGTAAAGTCCAACCACTGTCTCAAATTAGCTTTGAGAACATATCCATTCTTGAAATTGGGAAAGCCTATATATCTTTAATAAAATTAAAAATACTAAATAAAAGAAAAAAATGAAGGTTGTTTTTGTTGTTGTTATTTTTACTTTTTTCCATAACAAGTAGTTTAATAATAGAGACTGGGGGATTTATCAAATGAAGTAAGTCCATGGAATCATCTTACATTTTAAATTTGTTATCAATGGATTATAAGTGGATGCAAAATATGGATTTGTTCTATGCTGCAGCCAATATAACTGAATGATAAAGCAACCTGTTGGCTTTTTCTAACCCAATGTCCACACTTCATTCAGATTTCCTTTGATTTCAACTGTTGTCATTTTTCTGTTCCAGGATTCTATTCAAGGGACTATATTATAGTTATACTTTCTTAACTTCCCCTTTGCTGTAACTTTTTCTTATACTTTCCCTATTTTTGATGATTTTTACCATTTGTAGGATTGTCAGGAATGCCCCTCAACTGGAGTTCATCTGATGTTTTCCTCAATAGTCTAGAGTTACACATTTTGGGGAAAGAAAAAGACCACAAAAGCAAAGAGATATGTTCCTCGTATCCTATGAGGATACACACTGTGGATATGGCTTATCACTGATGGTGTGGTCCTCAATCCCCTGCTGAATAATTCTATGGACTTACAAGAACCCACAGACTCAAAATGAGTTATGTAAAAATGTGGTTATCTCTGTGATTTTTACTGTGGAAATGTTGCCTTCAAAATCAGGTAACTTTATGAGGGTATCCAAGTTTCTACATCACTTAGCCAATCATTTAAAAGGGTCATGATAAAATACCCTTGTTAGAGTTTGAACAGATGGATACAACATTAGAAACTGGTGCTTTTCCATACATTGTTACACAAAACAAAAGAGTGGAAATCAATGGTTTACTTAATACCTTAAGCCTGATCTTCTACAAGGGCACAAAATTATTACAGTAATAGTTTCTCTAAGTATATCCCTCACTTGTCACAGAAGTTAATAATACATTTACCTTCAAATTTCACTGAATTATTATTTCAAAAGAATACTGTTTAGCTGGGTGCGGTGGCACATACCTGTAATCCCAACAGCTTTGGAGGCTGGGGTAGGATTGCAAGTTCAAAGCCAGCCTCAGCAACTTAGCCAGGCCCAAGCAATTTAGGGAGACCCTTTCTCTAAATAAAATATAAAAATGGACTAGGAATGTGGCTCAATAGTAAAGTGCCCCTGGGTTCCATCCCTGATATTAAATAAATAAATAAATAGATACTGCTCTATTCCTTCAACTGGCTTTCGCTTACTACTTCATAAAACCTCTTGGTGCTATACTTATAAATTTGTTATTGAAAAGCACTAAATAATTTTCTCCACTTTTAAATAATTAGTAAATAACAGGAAATTAGGATGGGGCATTTAGACCTATTATGATGATTCTTTATGCCACTTGGGTAGAGAATATTAGTTTTCCATCTCAAGAACAACTACCAAACTTTCCTGGGCTAGGGAGATTTGTTTGGCTTCGCAAGGCATTTTGACAACAGAACAAGCCACAATATGTGGTGTGAGCACCACATTGCCCTGTTGCCTGTCTCTCCAGGATTGGCCATTGGCAGGTGGGGTGCCATTTGATGTTTTCAGAGGGCATATCATATCTGATTGGGTCTTCAGTCTGAAGACCCTCTGGTAATGATGCAGACATAACAGAGACATACAGGACATAAAACTTTTCTTCTGCTCCATCACAACAGGAAATTACTGAACTGGAAGTAGAAGGCTTAGAAACTTGTGCTGAATGTTGGCACTTGTGAGCAAGGGTCCATGAAGTACTAAAGAATAGAGGGAGGGGAACCAGTGTGTGGGGCTGCAGGGACGGGTGGTTTCTCATTCTGAGTGGAAGGTGAAGCTGTCGGTGTTTTCACTTCTTTTTTTTTTTTTTTTAACTTTCTTCCTTAATTTTGTTCCAGCCTATGCATGGAGCTAGAAAAGGTGCAACTCTGTTTCCCAGTAAGAGAAAAAATTTGAAGTCATTCATAACTGTGTTAATTTCTAAACTGTTACTTGCTAATCAGAAAGCAAATTAAAAAATGAACAGCCGTAAGAATCGCTGTAATTTTAGGTCTTTGGTTGCCAACCTTATGGTATAAGCAAGACTTATCATGTATGTCTAGAAACCATAGATAGCAAGCAAAGTTATAAGAATAAAGACAACAGGTTTGAGTATTTTTCAGAGATAAGTGCTTTCTTAGGCGACATAATTCATGAGATTCATTGTCAAGCATAATAGTGGATCAAGAATCTGCTAAACAAAAGATTCTTCAACCATTATTGTAAGTTTCAAGGATTATGGAAAATAAGCTTAATGAGATACCTTTTAGAAGATCTTTGAAACATATCTATAAAGCATGAATATACATTTCATAATAACACCCTAGTGTTACTAATGCTACCCTATAATACATTCAAGGGATGGCTGCTCCATGAAGAAGCATATTGCTCAGATTATTGAAGTTTATCCCTTCAAATTATTATATATATTTCTCTCACTTCATTGAAAACAAAAGAGAAACAATAATTCTAGTATAGACTTCTTCCAACTAATTAAAGAATCATTTATTGAACATGGTAGAATGAATGTTCAGAGGATGAACATCTGGTCATCATTTTGGATAATCAATCACTGTGTTGCTACCTCTATTTAAGGTGACCCCATAAAAATTTTCATGATATGCATTGTTAGTTGACCAGACTTTAAGTACTCTTGACTAAGTCAGGGGACCTGTCTTACATCCCATCACTGACTACAATATGCTCATTATCTATAATCTATTGAGCCAAACAGACAAATTTGTTAGACTTGTGGACATATTTAGGATAGATGTGTGTACCTAAAAGGCAGACATGTACAATGATCAAAGTGAAACCTCTGAAGCCAGTCAGTCTAGCTCCACTGGTCACTGGCTACAAGACATGAGCAAGCCACTTAATCTATTTGTGCCTCAGTTTTCTTCAACTGTTTAATGGGCATGATAAACCAATGTCCTTGCATTGTGGTAAATGTTAAATGACGTAATGCATGCAAAAAAATTATAAGCAGTCACTAATGATAATAATTTAAAAAAGATGATCATTACCTTTTATGGAGTTTTAACCATGTACAAGGTACTGTGTGGTTAGTTGTTCCTTGTATCTAGTAATTGCTTGACTTTTCTGTCCATGAATTTGTGGTGATCTGTTCTCTCCCCCCCCCCCC
>NW_026000000.1:6086517-6225894 GCF_001458135.2 Marmota marmota marmota | reverse complement strand
CCCCCCCCAATTTGGCTAGAATCTAAGAAGTAGGTTTTATTGGAAACAAACTAGAGATAAACAGGATATTGCCACATAGAGATAAAATTAATTAAGGAACATATGAATATCCAAGCAAGCCATAACATTGGGGTTTGTTTCCTTCCCTAATATGCAATTTCTTCATCTAAATTGTTCTAATTGGTGGTTTATGTTGCTCCTAGGAGACCTTGTTAATTCTGTGTATTGCTGCTATATATTGCAATTTATGCTGTGTTTTCACCATTTTATTTCTGAACCATTCTATACCTAATAAGTAGCTAGCAAATGAATCAATTACACTAAAACAGATAGAGTATGTGATGAATGCAGCATGGGAATTTCTACAGTCTATTTTAGACCCTCTGTAACAAGGAGGGTAGTTGAGGGTCTCTTTAGGAAATTTATATCTAATATGCTTTTCATAGGTCTACTGTACTCTCAGGAAATATGGAGTTTATGAGCCCTCAGATGAAGGAGAGAAAAGAACAATGTTCTCATGTTACTTCAGCGTGAACTCCTTACCTTCAACTATTCTCTGAACTTGTGGGAGATAGATGATACACCACCACGCTCTTAGCCACAGTCAGGCAATAGATAGGCAACAACCATCGAAATCCAGAGCCTGGAAATGACTGAAACAGATTCTCGAGAGGCATTCACAATCTGAGTGTCCCTTCTGAGGATGAATCGTTGGCAAAATCAGGTTTCCAAGAAGCCACTCATTAGCCATTCCTGCAAACAGATCTCTTTCCCCTTTTCCTAGGACTTACTCCCTATGAGTGAGTTCCTTAAAGCCATCTGTGGACAGTCCATTGGGAAACAGGGCCAAGTTCCAGAGGCTCAAAGGATATCACTGGTTCCTTCAATAACATCCAACTCAAAATTGTGGATGCCTTGTGCTGACCAGAGGTTTGTTAAGTGTGCCTTTCTTACAGGAAAAGCAAAATCTTAGATTTATTCCCTTGACTTTGGAAAATAGTTATAAATATTCCTTCAATAAAAGGCCTTATAAAACTTAAAATGTCTTCTCCTCACTGAATTATGTTTACTAGTGCGACATTCCCAGAGGTAAGTTTTGAAGCTAAAATAAAATAAAAAGAACAGAGAGAATATTCCTTCTTTATTTTTTTTACTGACCAATGACAATGGAAGAAAAAAGTACACAAAAAATGTATTTTCTTTTGTAGGCTCCATCAAAGTGTATTTGCACCATTTCATCATGTCACATGAGTTTATTAGCTAACCTGTAAATATATAATACAATTGACATTGCATGAGGATGTTCTATGTCAGTGGAAGAACACTCAGAAATAACCTAGTGTTTTTGAGATGAAACTGACATGGTAAGGTTTTGCAATCCATTCACTTCAGATATTTCATTGCTATCTATTCTCACAAGTATCAATCCCCACTTCCACCCAGTGATGCTGAACTGAAGAGCCTGGTCTGTATTGCAAGATTATGAAATGGTTCCATAGTCTTCAAGTCAGACACACAAGCACAAACTAAGAGCTGGTTAGGAGCAGTATTTTCACTGTGCCTATAATCCTATTGTTATCATTTCACATTTGCATGCTCCAAAAAATTGAGCACCAACTTATGTGCCAAGCATTGTGCCACGTCCTTTCATACAATTTCACTTAACAAAGAGGAACAGATGTTTGCTTAGGTACAGCAGAAACAGGAAAGACAAAATGGGCATTAAGAACCACTCTGGAAGAACTTGTAGGCCTCTCATTCACAAAATAATTCTTCCTCATTTTCAGAAAGTGTTTACCAGAATGGGACAAATGGAAATAATCAGGCCTTCTGAATTAGGATTTTTTCCTCAAATTGAAAATAAGAGCCCCTTCTCCCTTAGTTCAGATCCCCTCCTTCCAGACCAGATTCCTTCTGAGATCAGCAATGCAGTGGCTTACATCCCTGGTTTAGCTGCTACCTCTTCATTTCATACTTTTACTTTCTATTTAAAATCCAAATCAGAACTGAATAAAAATTATTTTTGGATTTTAAACTGTTAATGAAAATGAGGCTGTAATGATTATGGCAGTGATGCAATTGAGAGCTACAGCTGCACACAGACAATTGCATTAGAAAAAGAAGGTTTTTATTCAGGAAAGTGTCACTGGGGTTATAATTTCAGCTTAACCTACCAGCACTTGAACTTCCAATTTACTTGCCTTTAAAGAATTCCAAATCACGAGAAATTGTATACCACCTGCTTTAGATTTTCTAACAGAAAGTGAACATTTGAGTTTTGCAGCTAAAACAGACATTAAAGCTATGGCATCACTAACTTCCTCTGGAAGGAGAAGGAGATCTGAAATTAGAAACATAAAGATAAGAAGTAACATGGAAATTATTATTGTTGCATTGCTTACCAAACAATTTCTCAGGCATTACCTATAGAAAACTAATATATAATTTTCCACCCAGAAGTGGAAAATGGAAATTTCTATGTTATGTTGTCTACCTGTCATTGTGTCACTATAGTATCTATATTACCTACAGAAACTATTAAATTATTTGTGACTTTAGGTTTTACTAAGTGCACTATTTTCTTTTCTGTGAAATCTATCTCATTTCTGAATAGAGTATATGTTACTCTCTAATAATATAGCACATTATGAAATGCATTACCTCAAGAAGAAAAAAGAATCTTTAACATTACCATTATGTATTAGTTAGATAAGCAACATTTCCTTATCAGTTTCGCTTGTGAGATGAAACTAAAAACCTTACAAATAATGCAGTGGGAGTTTGGAAATTGCTCCTATCCATGTTGCTTTCATTTACTATTCCTCCTTTAATTATGATAATTCATTAATTAAAATAAAAATCAGACATTTAAATCCTATTGAATTGCTCCAAAGACCAGGTGGTAAAATTCTCCCACTATATCTTTATTCTACTAATTAATATGTATGCTTGACAGAATGTGAGATCTATTGAAGTCTGAGATTTTGCATTTGCCTATTTCATTATAATATTGGATGGAATTTACTGATAGTTAAAAACCTTTGCACATTTTCAAAGGAATTAAAAATAAACCTGATGTTCAATGGGTGACTATAGTTTCTTTATTAACCTGATTCAAATAAGTTTTCAATATTTTACACCATGGATATTGGCCCCTACCTATACAATGTATATAAGATACCTAATAATCCTAAAAGAATGTAAGGAATTTTTTCTGCTCTGAAGTCTCTATGAAATGAAAATGACCACCAGCAGGCATCCTCTGATCTGGAACTCAGCCAGTTCTACAAATGAGTCAAACCTGTTTTGACCTATTACAGTCTGGTTATGACAAACATTTTTTCACTCAATATTTTTCAGAATGGAAATAATATTTTAACTGATCTAAAACAACAAAGTACACTTTCAAGCTTGGTTAGACATTACCTTTTCCCTGCATATTTTATAATGCAAATCAACTACCAATGACAGCAATTATCCCCAGGTTAATAAATGAACAATGCTGCTGTGAGAGACAAAGGATGATTCCAGGAAAATTCTGTTATCTATTTAGTATTTACCAGTCTCTCTTAAGACTCATAAATTATTCAAGTCAGTGAAGTTGAAAAGCATATGATAGACTATGGCAAATTACTTAAACTACCAAGGTGAAATATGACTTTGAAGTTATTTGGAGCAATTTAAGTACACTGAGTATCAGAGACAAAATCGGGTTCAAATTGCCTGCTTTAGGTGGAATTGGACAGTTCTATGATCTCATGAACTACTTTTAGTAAATTACCAATAAAACAAGCATATGCCAGGTACTGTTATAGATGTTGGCTGAGAATATAGCAGTGGACAAAATAGAGAAAAAATATCCAACCCTTATATGACTTAAAAAGCTGGTGGAGACGAAGAAACAAATAAAATATAGTATGTCAAAATGTGGCAAGAACTATGGAGAACAATTAGGCAAGGATAGCAAGAATTGTGGATAACAGAAGCAGGGGACTTATCAAGAAAAGAATAACAGAGTAAGCCACGTGCAGTCTGGGTTGGGGTATTCTGGGTAAAGGAAAAAGAAACTACAGCTGAACTAGGGCAGGAGTCTGTCTGGTATGTGTTACAATTAGCAGGGAAGTTATAATGGTTAGAACAGAGGAGGCAGGGAATAGGCAGGAAAGAAGAGGAGGAAATGAAATTGGGGGCAAGGTAGCAGAAGTAGAAGAATAGATTGCCTAGGGCCTTGTAGAATACTGTGAGGTTTGACTTTTACTCTTAAAAGAAAACTCAGGAGGGCTCCATATTTTAAATAGCCTCTACAAATCGAGGAAATACAATAGTAGGGAAAATATGGAGACAAGTCAGCTATTTCAGTAACCCTGGCAAGTGAAGATGTGGCTTGGACTGAGGTGGTGATGTTCTCTTAAATTCACCTCCTTGATGACTCACTTGATGCAAAGAGGCTGGCTCTGGATATATTTTGAAAATGTAGTCAACATGATTTGCTGTTAGGTGGACAAAGAAGTGAGTAAAAGAAAAAAGGGTAATTGTGACATTTTGAGCCTTCAGACTGGGAAGGATGGAGTTCTATTTATTGAAAGAGGAAAAATTATAAAAGAGAAACAGGTTTGGAACAAGAGTGGGAGTTTGGTTTTGGTATTTTAGTTTTGCAATGTGTATGATTTATCCAAATGGACTTTTTAAGTAGGTTGTTAGATGTCTGAAGTTGAAATAGAAAATCTAGGCTGGACATGTAAACCTGGAAGTTGCCAACACGTGGATGCAATTAGAAGCAACTAGACTATGTGAGATTACCAAGGATGAAAGTATAAAGGAGCAATCCAAGGAGTGAACCTGCAAACACTGAAAGTTGGAGACAACAGGAATAACCAACCAAAGTAGCAAAGATGGAATATAGCTAATGAGAAAGAGGAAAAAAAAAAACTAAGAAAATATGGAATTCTGGAGGACAAGTGAAGAAAACATATCAAGAATGAGAAAGGGGCCATCTATATCAGACATGACAATTAACAAATGAATTTAACTGGTGGAGGTCATTGGTCACCTTGGTGGAGGGAACAAAAGCTCCAGAAAGAAAGGGATGATAAAGAATTAGAGATACTCCATTCTTTCTGTGTATTTCCAAGGATTGTCTTAAATGAGAGCAAAGACATGGATCAGTTATCTACTGGAATCTAGTGAAAATGTGGGTATCAAGGGTTTTTGGTAGGTTGGTTGGTCATTTGGCTGGTTTTTAAAAACTGGAGAGAGGAAAGGATTCACATAAGGGAGAATCCCTAACATGATGCCTTTAGGAAATGGGGCGATGATCAGGCCCACAGTGAAATATGGATGTAGGTCAAGACATGATAAGTCCATGTGACTATCACTAAAAGAAGTCAAAAGTTTTAAAAGAGTGACTAAGTTGAAGGTTAGATTTCCGGAAAGATGAGAGTGTGTATACCCTTTATTCACGAAATGAAGATAAGGCAAAGTTGGGATAAAGGTTTCCTACAAGCAATATATTTTTCTACCAACACCACCAATAGAAATACTTTTTTAAATAACTGCATAATCCCTAGCAAGCATTATTATGAATCCTATAACCTTACTGTCATTTAATTCTCATAAGAAACAGCCTTGTGCAATAAATTACTACCTGATTCTCACTCATGTGTCCTTTTATATACATCAATTCACCTACCTAGAAAAATCTACATTTCTCATTTAGTGTTTCTAATGGTAAAGAATTACACAATAAATATTCATAAGAAAAGAAAATATTGTAAAATATAACCATGAATCTAGGCAAAGACTCATGTTATGGTAGCAGGCGTAGAGTTGGAATAGTTACAGATTGACTTTTGTTTCTCTGCATTATTTGGGGACAACAATCTCATTCTTTCCAGCAGGTACCTGTGTGGTACTGAAGAGCAGGAGAGGGCAGAGGCTAGTTCATTTTTTTTTTTTTTACATGAGGAAAATGTGCTGTTCCCATGGGAGAACTATTCTGACTTCTTAAAAGGGGTCACCTCTCATGGTGTTAATAAGGGAATGTGAGTCATCAAGGAGGTAAATTTAAGGAAACATCGAGAGTGTTTACAGGAAGCCAGGGCTCTCTGCCCATCCACACAATTTCCCCATCTCTGAGAGGAGGGATTGCTGGTGACTGTAAACTGTAATCTCCACCCTTACCAGATTCAAAGTCCAACATAAGTAACATTTGTCCAACTATTCAAACCTTTTTCATGAATACCCATCCAATTCTGCTTCAGTTTTATTTTTTCAAATTTTCTGAGTTCCCCAAGCACTTATCACAATAGCATTAGAAAAAAACTCCCTTCTTATTAATTTTTATTAGTTGATATTTTCTAACTTTTTAATTTCTAATGAGAATAAAGGCAACTTGAAGGAAGAAACTATGTCTTAATTTGCATTTATCATAATATCTAGAAATATTAAGGCTATGTTAGTCAATATTTGCTATTTTTTTTTAAAGATGTCAGTTTAAACCAGTTTCTGGTTGTCTCTTTTTTCTTTATGAAAAACAGGTTAAAAATTCGCCTTTACATCAGTCATTTTCTGATGTAATTTTTTTCACTGAGTTGATGAAGAATGATGTGAATACTTGTATTACTTTAAAATAATAAAATCTAACAACTAGAATCATAATTCAGATTTCATTTTAAAGGTGATCATAGTAAGTTAAAGACACGTTTTATATGCAAAAAAAATTAAGTACAATGAAATATGGTGAAATGCAAATAATCTTAAGTTTAATATTAAGTAGTAGGAAAACAAAATTAAAAAGAAAGATGTATTGGCTAGGATTTTTAAATTAAATTCATGTAGCACATTTATTCAGTATGTTTGCTATATCAGATTTTAATAAAGGTTATATATTATAAAAATCATCCCAATATATGGCTGAAAAACTAAAATAAACATTTACTATCTTACGAGTTTGGAAGAAGCCTAGCTAAGAAGCTCTGTTTTGGGGGTCTCTCATCAAGAAGTGCACTTACATTACCCTATGTGTATATAGGACTACATGACCAGTGTGATTCTACAACATGAACAACCAAAAGAATGAGAACTTATACTCCATTTATGTATGATGTATCAAAATGCATCCTACTGTCACGTATAACTAATTAGAACAATTTCTTTTAAAAAATGTGCTGCTTCAACAAAGCAAAACAAAATTAAAAAAACAGAAGTGCACTCATATAGAGTTGATTAGGCCTGAGGCTCACTCACATGGTTTGCAGCTGGTACTAGTTTTGGCTGGGAACCCAGTTCCTCCTCACATGAGCTTCTCTGTATGTTGACTAAGTGTTCTTGTGATATAGTGATGTTGGTGTCTCTTCCAAAAGAATCAGTCTCAAAGAGTAAGGAAAAGGCCACAAAGCCTTTATAATCCAGCCCAGATGCCACACACTGATCACACCCAAAGTATTCTATTGGTCATACGGTCAGCAATAATTCAGTGTGATAGAAGACTTCATAGGAAAATATATACTAGGAGGGGAGGGTCACTGGAGCCATTTGGGAGGCTAGCTTGTAGTGCAACTTCTGGTCCCCAGTTACCCATATTGCTTTCACATAGAAAATGTACTCATCCCTTTCCAAAATCTATTCTATATAGTCAGGTTAAAGTCTATAATTTTGTCATAAAAATCAAATACAAGTATAGATGAAATTCCTGAAACATGATTCCTTAAGCACAGTTCTTTGAGCATAGTTCATGTCAATCTAAAACTCTAGAAACTGAAGTGACAATTTATCTGTACCCCACTCTCCCCCATCCACACTCATTAGTCCATGGTAATTCTGACATCCAGCAGGAAACAGGTTGCTTGTTGCTTAATTAGGACCAAAGGCCTGAGTAATTCTCTGTGACTTTAAGCTTTGCATTCTAGATTTACAGTTTTTGCTTCCAAGTCATCCTTTCTTTTGCTCAGGTTTAAAGTTGAGTAGCTTTCTCAGTCTGCTTTCTACCTAAAGAATATTGGGGTTCCAATGGCCTCTTCTCATTTTGTGCTTCTTCTGTTCCTGGTAGTCTAGAATGGTGATGTTTGGTCAATATAATTCTCTGAAAAATGTGAGTTTATGATGAATTCTATTTGAGTTCATTCCATAATATGAAAGCCATACCTATAACTCTCTCTGACAGAAGCTCTTTTCACCCATGTGCTTTTGTGGTATCTGCTAAGGAACAACACCCTTAAGCTTTACACACAACTTATTGTCTGACTGACTAGTTCTCTAAGGCATTGCATTGATATATTTCTGAATTCAAAAATAAAGATCTCATAGCTACAGTTTTTGCTTTATGTTGTGTTTTCTTGTTAGAGCCCTGGATTTGATTTTTGCCTGGAAGTCAGTTAATTTGAGCATTATTTGCCATCTAAAGTGTCTGAGAATTATTAAAATCAACAGGTCCTGAATCAATTATGTTTAACATTCCTTCATTTAGCTTCTTTCTTTCATATCACATTTTCTATAAATAGCAAGAAGAAACCAAGCTTCACCTTCAATGTTTTACCTAAGACACGCTTCCTTAGCTAGATTATTCAGTTTGCAGGCACATTTCTACTTTCATGTCACCACAGATGACATGTTACTAAACTTCTTGAAACCCAACAATAAGGGTTTCCTTTCCTCCAGCTTCCAGTAACATTTTCCTCTCTTTCTTGTAAGCCCTCACTGACAGCCTCCTCAAAAGCCATCAGATTCCTGTGAAGTCTGTTCAAAGTTTCAGAGTTCTTCCTACTTTGCCCCATTCCCATTTATTCCCTACATTTTAGGTATTTTTTTTATGGTAGAACCATATTCTTAGGAACCAAAGTACGTATGTTATATAATTATTCATAACAAACAACCCTAATGTTTAATGGCTTTAAGCAACTTATTGTTTTAAACATTTATCATCTCAGAGTTTCTATGTGTCTATATTAGGAGTGACTTGGTTAGGAAGCTTTGTCTTGGAGTTGCTGACAGTGAGGGCTAGAGTCATCTGAAATCCTGTCTGGGCAAGATGATCTCATTCCAAAGTAGCTCACTTACACAGTTAGCAATTGGTGCTAACTGTAGGCAAAAGGCCTCATTTCCTTCCTCTATGGGCCTCTCCATAGGCAGATTGAGTGCTCTCATGACATGGTGACCATCTCAACCCAAAGCTAGAGTGCGAGGTGGAAATCACAGTGACTTTCAAAGATAAACATCAAATCTAACGAGGTCACCTCTACAGGGTTTATTGCTCCAAGGCCATTCATGCTTGGAGGTAAGCAAGCACAGCCAAAGGCTGAGCATACCAGGAAGCAAGAATCTTCAGAGGCCATCTTGAGTCTGCTATCACAAGGTGCGGGGCTGGATGGTGTCTGAGTACAATGATAGCTCAGTAGTGGTCACGTTCATTTCTACCCAGAACCTCAGAATGTGACCTTACTTAAAAACAGGGTCATTGTAGCTATAATTAGTTAAGATAAGGTCCTTATAGATTAGGTAGCCCCAAATCCAATGACTAGTGTCATAAGAAGACCCTACCATGACACAGACAAAGAGGAAAGACAAGACACAAAGTAAACCCAGACAAGGAACAGCAAGGATAGCCAGGAGCCCTGGAGGCTGGGATGCTTCAAGGAATGATTGTCCCCTAGGGCCTTCAGAGAGAACATGCTTCTGACCCCTGAATTTCAGACTGCCAGACTCCAGTAAGGTGGAGAATAAATTTTTGTGTTTTTAAGCCATCCAGTTTTTAATAATTGGCTATAGCAGTCCTAGAAAAATAATATACACATGTTCTTTATATTTTAGCCATTTCTTAATCTAATTTTCCACTGCATAATTAATCTACTAGTTTAAAAATACTGAATAATTCATATAGTGCTCAATTAAGTGAACCAGCAAAACAAAACATAAAATCCACTTTTCACAACTCACTTAGTTCAGTCCTGCATGTGACCGTTTCAACACGAATTCATTAGTTACATTTATTAAGCTGCACAGAAAAGGTTTTAAACCCTCTAGCATGCAGTTCTATTTTTTAATTGATTATTATAATTTTGAGAGGCATTATTATACTACATATAAATCACTTAAATATATATATATATATTATATATATATATATATATATATATATAGAGAGAGAGAGAGAGAGAGAGAGAGAGAGAGAGAGAGAGAGTGTTAAGACTTGAGAGTGTAGGACCAGGTACTGAAATAAAGATCAGATTTCAATATTTTGGAAAAAAAAAAGAAAAAGAAAACAGGCATAATAAATAAATTAGGTTGAGTTGGTATGATCTGAAAAAAAAAAATCTGTTGTTGCCCAGTTGTTCACAAACATCTCTACACTTATTCTTTCAGGTATCACCATTTGCTCACCTTAGCATGTCCTCTCCCTCCCATCTCACACCATTATATCTTCTGGATCCAGTTCTTGTCCTCAAACCCCCTGTTCTACATTGCCTCATACTCTTCTGCATTTCTATTTTCCTTAGCATCTTCATTATTTACCAGTCCCTAGCCATATCTTTTGCATGAAATTTCAACTTCAGATTAGATGATGAATTCTTTGAGGACATTGGTCACATTTTAGATTCTTCTATTCTACCACTTTGCCCATTGTACTCTCCCAAGATATAAGTGTGCTGGCAGTTTATTCTATTGGTAAGTAATTTTTCATTTTAGTTCTTAAGTAAATTATTTTTATTTGAATTGGATTTTGCCTGTGTTTTCTCAACTATTAAACACAATAGAAACTTGCTTAAATAGCCCTCCATGTCCATAGGTTCAAATAAACTCTCTTCCTGTAACACCTCTTTTGTCCCCAATCCTTGGCCCTCTCTCTGTAACTCTTCCAGTAAAACAAAGCAGCAAATCAGAGCAGGGCTACAAATTGATGTATACCAACAATCTGAGAAATAGGTGTGAGTTTTTCTCCTTTTTGAGACAAAGTGAGAAATGTGCAGAAATGAGGGAGGGAAGTCAAATGGGTTAAAGGGGAATTGCATATATTTTAGCAAGAGGTGGATCTGCTTTTCTCTTTCAAGAATAACATTAACAACAGACTTTACCTCTAGATAGGGAATAGGGGTGGGAAGAAAAGGGAGGGAGAAGGGGAATAGCATGGATGGTGAAAGGAGACCCTCATCATTATACAAAATACATGTATGAAGATGTGAATTTGGTGTCAACATACCTTATATACAATCAGAGATATGATAAATTGTGGTATAAAGGTGTATTAAGAATTGTAATGCAAAAAAACTATCTATTACACACACACACACACACACACACGCAAAGAAAATACAAACTCTTAAGCACAAAAAGTCACAGAGCCAACAAGTGTTGGGACCAGGACTTGAGCACATCTTCTGATTCTAAATCTGATATTTTTAAGACTCAGAACCCCAAAATATATTAAAATTATCAATTGCACTTTACTACTAGTAACATAAGCTGAAAGTGCTAAATGAGAACTAGAACATAAATATTCTCTGATGCAGCTAGTTGTTTTTAAACATCTAAACGAATGTCATTACTCAATATAAAATTGGGTGGTCCCATAAGCATTCTTCACAACTCTGTATTTCCAAAAATGCATCTGATCACTGCATTCTGTAATCTCATTAGACAAAAATTGATGTACTGGTTGACTATTGATAATTAGTGAAATGATCTTGGCTGCTTAATCCTCAAAAAATGAAAATTATTCATGGCTAATACTAGCATGTATTATACTATACTATTAAAAATTTTCTGTCTGAAAAATAAAACAGGCCTTAATTGGCACCTTCTGGTACTGGAAATGAAAACTCAGTCCTCACACATTCTTACTGACTACTCTACCCGCTGAGTTATACCTCTAGCCCTAAATTGTCTTTCTTAGAAACTAATAGGGTCTCCTCACCAAGTTCTGCTTGTGAAACATTCTTTCGTTCAGGAAATATTGCATGCCTACTATTATATGGAACTGAAAATAAAACCAAAATCCCACCTCATGCTAAGGGTAGGTGAGGGCAATTCTTCAGGAAAGGATTATTCAGATCTCCAATCTTTAATTTAGTCTGTTATTGACAACTTTAGCACGGTTCCAGTTTAAAACTCCTTTCCATCAACCACATTGTAACCCATTTAAAAAGTAATATCATTCAACATTTTGTGGATATCATTAGAGAAAGATGTCACATGTGTCATAGTCATTGTGAATTTGTTAAGATCTACTCACATCTAAGTGGATTCCTGCCTTGGCCAGCAACACCCCATGCCAGTCCACAGCTATCCTGAGATCTTCCTGTATTTCCATTAACGCCATCATCATTCAATTGTTCAGACCCAACCATTAACTTTTTCCCTGATTCTCTCTTCCTCTTAATCTGCATATTCATTCATCAGTATATACAGTCAATTCTTCTTCAAAACATATTCCCAACCAATCAAGATCTTTCTCATGGCAAAGAGTAACCAGTACCTCTTTCTTCTAGCTTCAGTATTTATGTGTAAATTCACTTGACTGATTAACAAAATTAACCAGTGAGAGAATATGTGGTAGTTCAACTTTTCCTTAGCCAATGCAAGGTTATTTATGATCCTTCCAGGGGTCACCTGGGGCAACAGGCTGTTCATTAGTAGGTGGTGGGGAAAAATAGTTGACTAGTTTGTAAAGAGCTCTGGAAAAAACCTTAGTAGAGAAGAATAATAAATCAATATGTAAAGAAAGATGATGGGATTATTTATTACTAATATTTATTTCCTACCTCATTGTCTCTGCTTGATCTTATTCTAGATTATCAGTAATGGCATTTTAGGCTCAAAGAATTATTCAAAGCTTATGCAGGCAATTTGTAATCTGAAGGAAAACATAGCATAATTACATTTTCTAATTGGCCAAATCATTGTCATTCTTTTCAGTTAATTTCTTTATTTTATTTTCCCATGATTTTTCTAATTCTCATAAGCTTGTAAATGTGTTGCACATGGCTAATTAAAGCCTCCAGGCTCAAAAACGCTTCATCTTACTGTGGAAAGATCTAATGGCCCTCTTACCTCTCCTGTGAACTTCAAAATAAAGCATTTCTTGGAGAATACTCACCATGGGCACAAAGAAGTTCCTTGTGGGGACACACTTCTTTCTTTTCCTTTTCTCCATTTTTGGTTCATTATATATATANAATTGTCTTTTTAAAAAATATATTTTTAATTGTAATAGACCTTTATTTTATTTATTTATTTTTATGTGGTACTGAGTATCAAACCCAGTGCCTCACAAATGCTAAGCAAATGCTCTATCATTGAGCACAAGCCCCAGGCCATTTGGTTCATTTTTAAATTGATACGCTATCATTTGTTTTTTTTTTTATCTGTAGCTTTTCTAAATTCTGTTGAATTTACTATGGTTGAGCACAGAGGTAGGTTATAGTATCTCTTAAATTTCATTCAAGGAAAATAAAATTATTAACATTAAACTATATTTAGGTTACATGGGTTAGTCTAAAACATTAATATTGACAATTGGTTATTATTTTTATGAGAGCACCTGGAGTGGTAATGGTACTTTTTACTTATCAAACATATGAAAGATATCAAAATGAAAATTTATTTTTTTAAAAGTGTCCTAGTATAATTTATAATCTGCTATTGTGATGTCTCCTGTATTACTTTTCTCGGTAAGGATTGTTTGGGCTAGTCTGGGCCCCTTATTTTTCCAAATGAATTTCATGACTGCTTTTCTATTTCTATGAAGAATGACATTGGAATTTTAATATGAACTGCATTAAATCTATATAGCACTTTTGGTAATATGGCTATTTTGATAATATTAATTCTGCCTGTCTAAGAATATGGGACATCTTTCCATTTTGTAAGGTCTTCTTCAATTTCTTTCTTTAGTGTTCTAAAGTTTTCATCATAGAGATCTTTCACCTCTTTTGTTAGATTGATTCCAAATATTTTACTTATTTTTTGAGGCTATTGTTAATGGGATAGTTTTCCTCATTTCTTTTTAAGCTGATTCATTACTGTTGTATGGGAATGCATTGATTTGTGGATGTTAATTTTATATCCTGCTACTTTGCTGAATCATTTATGAGTTCAAGAATCTTTCTGGTGGAGTTTTCTTTTTTTTTGGGGGGGGTCTTCTAAATATAGAATCATGTTCTGGGCAAATAGGGATAGTTTGAGTCCTTCTTTTCCTACTTGTATCTCTTTAAATTCTTTTTTAAATTAAATTTTTAAATTTATATACAACAGTGGAATGCATTGCAATTCTTATTACATATACAGAGCACAATTTTTCATATCTCTGGTTGTATACAAAGTATATTCACACCAATTTGTGTCTTCATACATGTACTTTGGATAATAATGTCCATCACATTCCACCATGATTTCTAACCCTATGCCCCTTCCCTTCCCCTCCCACCCTGTCTGCCCTGTCTAGAGTTTGTCTATTCCTCCCATGCTCCCCCTGTCTACCCCACTATAAATCAGTCTCCTTACATCAGAGAAAAAATTCAGCATTTGTTTTTTTGGGATTGGCTAACTTCACTTAGCTTTATCTTCTCTAACTCCATCCATTTACTTGTTAATGCCATGGTTTTATTCTCTTTTATTGCTAAGTAAAATTCCATTGTGTATATATGCCACATTTTTTTCCATTCATCTACTGAAGGGCATCTAAGTTGATTCCACAGTTTAGCTATTGTGAATTGTGCTGCAATAAACATTGATGTGGCTGTGTTACTATAGTATGCTGTTTTTAAGTCCTTTGGGTATAGACCGAGGAGAAGGATAGCTAGTCAAATGGTGGTTCCATTCCCAATTTTCCAAGAACTCTCCATATTGCTTTCCATATTGGCTGCAACAATTTGCAGTCCCATCAAGTGTACCTTTTTCCCCACATCCTTGCCAAAACTTATTTTTTTTTAAATTCATAATACCTGCCATTCTGCCTGGAGTGAGATGAAATCTTAGAGTAGTTTTGATTCGCATTTCTCTAATTGCTAGTGATGATGAAAAATTTTTCATATATTTGTTGACTGATTGTATATCATCTTCTGAGAAGTATCTGTTCAGGTCCTTGGCCCATTTATTGATTGGGTCAGAAATCCTTGAAATGAAGGATACAATAAACCAGATTAAAAAACTCAATAATTTCTTTCTTTTGTTTAATTGCTCTGGCTAGAGTTTCAAGGACTATGTTGAACAGGAGTTATGAAAGAGGTCATCCCTGTCTTGTTCTAATTTTAGAAGGAATGTTTCAATTTTTCTCCATTTTGATGATGTTGGCCTTGTGTTTAGCATAAATAGCCTTTACAATATTGCAATATGTTCCTACTGTCCCAAGTTTTTATAATATTTTAAGCATGAATGGATGCTGAATTTTGACAAATGCTTTTTCTGCAAGAATGGGATCCCAATTGCAATGGGTTGTATTCCATGTATGTATACTATGTCAAAGTACACTCTACTGTCATGTATGTCTAAAAACAACTAACAAAAAAAAGTTTACTTCCTTTCTATCTTTACAAAAAAATAATTAATTGATTTAAAAGTACTTCTCACTTTAGAAAATATGACAAATATATACATGTAAAATAGGAGGAATTTCTTATTATCCCACACTTTAGAATAATCACCCTTAAAATTTTAATATACTTCAGTTTCCTTTCAATTGTTTCTCATGTATTTAAAAAAAGACATTGTATTCGGTAGGTATACAATTTCATATCATAAAGAACATCACATCATATTCTTCATTAAAAACTTAACAAAAAAGAAAAAAAAGTGTCCTAACTTTATACATTTTTAAATTAAGAATCCAGAATAATTATTTACTTTTGCTATAAAATATTTTTGAGAGTAATGAATGTAGAATTATAAAATTTAAAAAATAATATACACATCATTTGGATGTTGACTTCTATTTACATTAACAGAATACTTGCTTAATTGTTGCAACTCAAAATTTTTATTTTTTATTTTATAAATTTTATTTTATAAATTTTATTTTATAAATGTTCATACAGTTTGATTGTGTTCAATCAAAAAGGAATTAGTTCAGACTTGATAAAGCTCAAACAGAAAACCCCAACTCCAACTAAAAACATTTAATAATTTCTGCCTGTCTCTTCTATTGTCTTCTCCTTCCTTTTCATGAGAATTTCTTGAATTCTGTAGTTCTCCAAGGCCTTGTGCATGTGATCTCCATGCCAGGCGAAACAGCAGCCCCTCTGATGGGTGCCAGCTGTTAGGAACTCCCAGTTCATCCAGTTTCCACAAAAACAACTTCAGCCTATGTTTTTAAGCCATGAATTTACTAAGAGAAGCCATTGTGATGAGGAGCAAAATAGCAATTTCATACTTCATGCAAATTACAACTACAAAGTAAAGGAGAAAGAAAAAGAAGGACTACCAACACCATCATGATTAAAATGTCCTTTGTCATGCCCTATGTGCAGGGCATAGCCTGGTTGGTTTTCCTTCTACATGAGCATTGGCATTAGTTATTTCAAGTCAACAGGGCAACTTGTTTTCATTTTCTCCTAATATAATTATAGGCAGCATATCTGTCCCTTGGATGTCCTTTAATCCCTGGCATCTGAGTAACTGTAAACACAGTCTAATGTTGCTCCTTGTTTCTATTGTACCATACTGAATAAGTAAACATGGATATATACTGGTTGGGGTAAGATTATTAAAATACAAAAATCAGAGTGACATGGTTTTCTATACTTCCTTAATTATAAGATTTATTTGAAGCTAATTTCCTACTCAAGAGAACTCAGCTAGCATGTGTGTGTGTATCATTGTTTTTATGGTGCTGGGGATTAGCTTTGTGTGTGCCAGACAAGTTCTCTACCAGTGAGCTACATCTCCAGTCCCTGTGTTTTTATTTACATACATTTTCAATATTTTATTTATATATCATTTTATTTTTAAAATTTATTTTATCTAGTAGCTCTCTTGAGAGAATGCTAGCCTCTCCCAGGATGTGTATTTCTTCCTGTCTCCATTAAAAATAAATAAAAGAAAGGCAAGTAGGATCAGCTCACTCCTTAGTTGGCTTATGACCCAGGGGTGGAAGGCGGCAAGGTCAGAAGAGCCCTGATGCTATTTTGGGAGAGAGGGAAACAGGGCCTACACAACCACCCTTCCATGACCTGAGGTTTGAGAAATACAGCTCTGCATGGTTCCCACACCACAGCTGTTTTTCTGTATCACCATCTTGGAGGACAGGAAGTGGGATGGCACATGGGATGCAATTTATAGGGTCTGTTCTCTCAGAATGTGAAACAGAATCTCTAGGCTTTTAAATTCTCTCTAGTATGCCATCTGAGCTTGCTTGTTAGAAGGAATGGTCTGCCTAGTAAAGAGGGAGCCTTCATGTGTGAAAAGCTGAGGAATTTTTAGAAGTATCACGTAAATACTTATGTAGTTGCTGGGTTTGAATAAAACTATTTTGAAAATAGATATATTCCCATCCACTGAAAAAATACCTCTAGTCACCTACAGGCCAAATGTTTATTTCTCTCAAAGGGCCATAGACGAAAGGGCTTCAGAAATGTGTCTAATTATAGCCACTTTTGGAACAGGAATGAAAGTCTAAGGTGCTCCGCAGAACTGTCTCTTTTCACTGTATCTTATTGTGAGGCTAAACCAATATTGAAAGGTAGAGATGAGAAAATAGGTAATTTCAGTTTCAATAAACAAGTGTTTTTCTAATTTAGATGTTCTAATTATGACTAGTATTCAATTAAAATTTTATAGCAAACCTCCTTGCTCTGCCATTGCAATTTGATTTTGAGGATCTTGCAATCCATGTGAAATTATTTCTTTGGCTTTCTGGTAGCAACATGATGATTTCCTCAAGGATCCTAAACTGAGGAGCCTGTTGACTGAAGGGCAGCTCCCTCAGGGTCAGAGGCTCACTGTCTTCTGTGTTCAGGCACAGAATGAGATGGAAATTCTTTTTAAGTGAGATGGAAATTCCATGCTGTGCCTGGCAGTTCCTTGCTAAAAAAGTAAGAAGGGGATATTCTCCAAATCTTTTCCATTCTTGAAGCTGTCTGGAGAACCTTCAAAGTCAGCTAGCTTTCCTCTGCCTTCAGTTAGGTGAGCCAAGAGACAAGCATTCTCAGGATCTGAGGGGGAGGGAGGGGGGCAGACTTTGCTTGTTTCCTACACCATTGGCTTGCCATTCTTAGCCACTTGGTTTCTTTGAAGATGAGTTAATTTTCCAAGTTTCCACTAGAGGGCAGGAAAGTACAAGGTTTGCCTCAAAGTTGCAACTTTGTGGTTTTGTATTCCTTCTGTAGCTTTTAACTTTTATGTTTACCCCTCACTATTCAATATCTTCGTAACCGTTGTTTTTTGTCAATGATATTATGAATATGATCAAAATCAAAAGTTGCATTTCTACTTTTCCTTACTTATTACAGAAATATATTTTAATACATTCCTTCATTCCTTCCTTTTGCCTTTTATATTTTATGGTTATCCATTCAACTTCCAGATTTAAAATTTTCATAAGGTTATCATATTCTTCTGAACAGTGTGTTAATTTATGATTACTACCAACATGTATCTAGACAGTTTCTTGTGGTGAAAATAAAACACGTCGAAGTGATTTAGGAAAGCGTGCTGAACTTAAAAAAGCACAAAATGAAAGTTTCATTTTTCTTGCTGTTTTATATAAACTCCCATGTGGCTCTCTTTGCACCTCCCTTTGCACCATAGGATGCCTCAAGAAGGTCAATTTCAATATCAACTTTGTACTTAGAATGAAAAATTTCTCAAAAGTAGCATTGTCGTGCTGGCAAATTTTTGAAGAAACTTTTAAAAATATCTTAACATAAAAAATCATATGAATTAATGCAGAAACTTTTAAAATACCCATTAAGAAGAATAATCATAATGTTCAAAATGACTCACAAATTGTAAAAACTATTGTGCTTTCATGGCAGAAACTGTTGCCTTAGGAAAAAGCCTCCAATTTTGTCACTTGCTTAATATCCTCTCCCTGTTATTTCCACAATTAATCTTTTTTAAAAATATATTTACTTTTTAGTTTTAGGTGGACACAATATCTTTATTTTACATTTATGTGGTGCTGAGGATCGAACCCAGGGCCTTGTGCATGCTAGGCAAGCACTCTACCACTGAGTTACAACCCCTGCCCCTCCACAATTAACCTTTGAAAATACATTGTCATGCCAGCTTGCTTCTCCCAAAACTGAATGTTTTCCTACTGCATTTGCATCAAGTGATAAGTTTGGGTGGGTAGGGGGGCATTGAAAGAACTCTTTCTTCATAACCTCTGCATCCAAATTTCATGCTTCAGTCTCATAGGACTACTGAAAAATTCTAAATTTTCTCTTTGTGTAGCTCTAGCTAATATTTATATAACAAAGAAAAATAATATTAATTGTATTTACTGCGTGACTACCACTGTACAAAGTGCTTTGCATATATACTCTTGTTTAATCTTCTCTCAATCTCTGAGGGTGTGTGTGTGTGTGTGTGTGTGTGTGTGTGTGTGTGGGTGATCTCTATTTTATAGGTGAAGAAACTTAGCGAAAGTCACCCTATGTGTAATTTCAAAGTATATGCATCTAAGCTGTCCTGGCACATACGCTTCTCTGTTTGGACACCTTCATGCTGCCTTGGATTTTGTCTTGAAGGAGACAGACTGGGAGAGATGCATGTAGGGTATATTCTTGAAGGTATGACTTGAATCTTATTACTTTCTCTCCTTTCTTCTTTTCTGACCAAAACTGTTACCTCCTCTAGGTTGTTTTTGTACATTTGGGAGTCAGGGTGTTGGATGTTTATGTATTCATATCCTTTCACAAAGTGGAAATTCCCACAGGTGGCTGAGGGTGTGTTACCTGTTTTAGTGTTTCAATCATCTAGCAGCATATCTGACACATTAGAGGGGATCTGTAAATGAGGACTGTCCTATTTGCCAAAGTTTGAGAAAAAATAAGCTTAATCCACATCTCAAATGTTCATCAAAACTTGAAATATGTAAATTTTACTACCTAAAAAGGTATTTTTTAATAAATGTATTAGATATATGCTTGCTTTTCCTTTAAAACTTCTGAATTATATTATTTATAATTAGAAGGTATCATGTGTGGGCTGGGATGTGGCTCAAGTGGTAGCGCACTCGCCTGGCATGTGCGAGGCACTGGGTTTGATCCTCAGCACCACATAAAAATAAAAATAAAGATATTGTGTCCACCTAAAACTAAAAAATAAATTTAAAAAATGAAGGTATCATGTGTGTTTAGTATTACTTACAAGTTATTTATTTATAATGGAACCATATAATATTTATATAGAGGAAGAATACTTACACATTAAAAGAAAACTGCCTAAAGGATTTATCTGTGCTCTGTGGATTGTGTGCTCTTCCACTGTGGCCTCTGCCCATCCTACAGTATCTCATTGCTGAATCAGTGTCTTTGCTCCATCTCTGTATTAAATACTCCACTTCTAGGAGCAAGATGGCACTGCCATAGTACCAACTTGAGACTAGCTGGGCACCATCTCTCTCCAAGCTCCCCTAGGATCCAAGGGGAAAAGCAGCTCTTCCTTTCTAATGAGCCACAAAGAACCTCTTAGGCACATCTCTGAAGTGACCCCAGCTAGGATTTCATAAATCCATTGTTGCTCTGTTACAATGGACCCTTCCCTATATTGGTTCTAGAGATTTTTACCTTGAACTGCTCTAAAAAGTACAGAAATTTTGTATTGATTCAGTATGTTAAGGAGTTAATGTTATGAATAAGTGATGAATTTTTCCAAAAGAGTATAAAAACATAACAAATAATTTATTAAGCAGTATTAGGGCATAAGCCTGCTAATTTTTAGTACATTTGAAAATATTTGTTGCCAACTCAGTTCATACAGCCATTAAATGTTGATTAAGCTCCTTGAGGGCAAGAACTAAATTTCCATTGCTTTGTATTCTACTTTGTGCCTGGTTCACAGAAGTTGAATTAATTTTTAGCTATTTGAAAAAAGTATTTGCTTTAAATGCAAACACATATTTCTCTTCTATGCATAAAAAAATCCAGGTACATATTGGTCAACAGGGACACAGACACAAGCAGTTCTAGAGTTCTTGAACTTTCTCATGTACTTCTAACTTGGTATTGTGGCAAAATCACCCCGGTGCATTTACTTTTTTTTTTTTTTAAATGTTTTAACTGAATATAAACTTAACTTTTAATAGGAAAAGGCCATGGTCTCTTTGAGAAAGACAATTTCTATCAAAAGCCAAATTGAAATTTGGTTTCATACCAAAATCCAGTTAAAGCATAATAAAAAATAAAGCCAAAGCTTAGAATAAGCTTATTGAAACATCTTCTGTTGGAGAGAAAATAACCCACGAGTTTTCATGTAAATCAGAACAATAATTCTGTCCTGTGTGTGTCTCTCTCTTCCTCTTTCTCTTAACTTCTCCTTATGGCTGGAGAGGTAGTAATACAATATGAGAGCAGAAATTATGTATCATCTTTTAAATTCTCATTCTTTTCAGGGAGCAGGGGAAAAAAAATCTCTCCCAGGAGGTATTACAATTTGTGGTAGTAGTTACACTAACAGTTTAGGAAGCAAGTAAATTACTAGTAACAAGTATGATGAAAACTTTTATTTGAGGTAAAACACACGGCCAATATTTAGGTAGGTGGTAATGAATTCCTATATTTTAGAAATATACTATTTTTATGAATATTTATATATCTGTTCTTACAACCTTTTCTATATTTGTTTTTAGCCATAGAAACTGTTAGAGGGATAGAATTTCCACAGATCCAATGATTATTGGCAGATCATGAAAGTGCATCTATATCTCCTAATTTCCTACTATTGTTCATTACCTCCATACTACTTTGCTAACAAATTATTGGATTTCTTCTTTTTCTTAACAGGATAGACATTTATGAGTGATTAAAAACTCTTTCATTTCAGAAGTTTTAACTATATTCTTCTAAGTATAATGAAAAATAATTCAGCAGAAAGTTGTCAGTCTTTGTGAATTAACCATAAGGTCTAGGGGCTTGGCCCAGCAAGATAGCACTCATCACTATGTGTTTACTGGTAGCAATTTCTAAATCCAAACACAATTCTCAATTGAAGTAAACAACCAATTGAGGGGTGAACTTGCAAATACAGCCTGTAACTGGTTAGCCCGGGATGATAAGGTAAAAACCAATTATCTGAAGGGCAGACAACACAGCTTTCTGAAGATGGATTATCTTCAGATTATGGAGGGTTAAGCCCTTAAAGTGCAAGGAATGGTTTTCTTTAAATAACTAGCTTTTAAAATGCCCCTTAAATATCTATGTATTTCCTGGACTTGATAAACATGGTGGGCAAAATAGAATATCTTTGAATGAAAGATTTTCCAGTGTGTTAGGCCAACATGCCTTCCTACAAGGATTGCAGTTCAGATAGAAAGTGAACCAGAACATGATACACATATTCCAATCCCAAGACATGACCATAACCTGCAAACTTCAGAAAATAGAATATTCAGTAACTGATTTTAGTGTCATTGTTTCTTTCTCCTAAAAGTGAAGCATAGAAGGAAAAAGAAACCCAATTCGAATTTCACCTCTTTCAGTAGTTAGCACATGTTCAATAAATGTGTATTGAATAACTGATGGCACCAATTAGCCTGCTATTCTGTATGATTACTGTTTTGATGAAAAAGGAAATTAAATTTAGAGCTACAGGAAAGAAATACAGTGACTTGTTGATGTATATTTTTGACATGTACTTTTAAGTGACCACTTATGCAATTATGTTATGAATTCCTTAAAAGCATCAACCAAGGTTTTCCAACCTGTATATTTTGCACAAGGGAAGCATGTGATACATGTTTGCTGAGTAAATGGACAGAAGAATGAATGAATGAACTTACTGATTGACCACCTAGACTTTGCTGAATTTAGGTGAATGTAGCAGAATTCAGATAAAATGGACAGATAACTCCGAGGTTTCATTTTTCTTTCTTTCTTTTTTAATTAAATAAGTCTGTATTGAAGGCCACTATTTGCATAGAGTAATAACAGAGATAGGCCTGTCTCGTTCTTCTGGGGTTTATATTTAATAGAATATAGGAAATAAAATTCACAAATAATCCCTTGTGGGAATTGGTAGAAAACAAATAAGCAGGCATCTGTGATTGAATGAGTATGAATTTTGCGGGAACAGTTTTAAAATGAGTCAGGAGAGGTCAGGAGGGCCTCCCTGAACACTTAATATTGAGGTTGAGAATTCAGGTGAAGGAAGAATGGTGGGGAGCAGACGTGACAGCCCTGAAAAGTTTGGAGTGCATGAAGTATTAAAAGAAGATCAGGGTGGCTGAGACATAGCAAGCTTCAAACAGGGCAGCAGGGAAAGGCAGGTAGATTATGCAAACCTAAGAGGTGAGGCATTTGGTTTTTTTCTGACTGCAGTGCATTTAACTAGAGAAGCAATGATGATGCCTACAATGATGGAGATAGCAGCCGCCATATAATGAGCTAATTGTACAATAGACATCTTACTAAATGTTTTACATAATTAGTCATTTAATCTTCACATTAAACCACAGAAGCATGGATAATTACTCTTTCCATTTACAGAAGTGGAAATTGAGTCTTAAAGTGTTCAGTTAGCTTGCCCAAGATTGGCGCTAGCATGTGTGACATCATCCCATTTCTGATCTGTAAAGATCACCCAGGAGGCTTTGGTGTAAATGGATGTTTAGAGAGGGGAGAGGATCAAAGATGGGAAATGCACTGGGAACTGATGTAGTGATTCCAATAAGAGCCTTGATGTGAACAGGTAGTGGCAAATAGAAGAGGGTCCTAGAGAAAACAGACATACCATATCTGCTGATGGATTTCAGGTGGGGGATGAGGGAGAGAAAAAGGTGAAACCGCCATTTTGTGACACAGGGAAGATTAAAAACAGGTCTGAGGAAAAGCAATATTTCAATTTTGGATAGTCTAAACTGGTTGAGATTATGATTTCTAGAAAAAAATCATCTAGAAACACAAACATCCTTGTGAAAAAGGACCTAAAATTCCTTTGCTATTCTCAGTCCCTTCCTTCTCACCTGCTCAGTAATTCCCTAGAAAATTTATTTGTGATATTAAATGGGTCCTACAGTATTCTAGAGCAAGGATTGGTCAATTACAGCTTTCAGGCCAAACTCGGGCAGGACCTATGTTTTGTGTGGCCAGTGAATTGAGAATGGTTATTACATCTACTAATGTTTAAAAGTAAATACAAAAGAACTGTAATATTGAGTGACATTGAAAATTATGATATTTGAGCTGCAGGCTCTGTAATGAAAGTTTCATTAATGCTCACTACTCTTGATTATTCACACACTGTTGATCTACAAAGGCAGAGTTGGGTGGGCCTGCAGGGCCTAAAATATCCATCACCTGAGTCCCTCACAAAGAGAATTTTTGACTCCCAGCTCTTGTGCTATATACCACATGTTAAAAGAAGCTGATTGGCAGTTTATCAGTAAAACATTTCTTTAATTAGTAATTTTCCCTAAATGTAGTTGAGAAAATTCTAAATTCATTTTCTCTATAAAACATTTTCTACATTACTAAAAACTTGTAAATGAAAATTTAAAATACTGACAGTGACCTTTTTAAAGACCTCTAATAAAGAATTTGTATCTGACACAACTGTTTTGAAGTGAGCCTGGTGAAATAAAGATGAAGCTAGAGACTCAGCTGTAGTTGAGCTTCTTTAAGACATATGTACATGAAACACATGCAGCATAAATTATTTAGAATATATGAATCCTACAATAATAATTTAAAACAAGCCATTAAAAGAACAAATAAAACTAATATTTCTTGACAAAATAAAAAAATGCCTTTATAGTAGGAATAATTTGCCAGTTCTCTTGTCTTTGCAATAAAGATCATCTTTCTGCAATTTCCTTTCCCTTAATGGATACAAGGTCACTTGAAGCTCCCAGTTGAACATTAATGTTGTCTAAGTGTCCTCATGTTAGCTCTGAGTGGTTGTGAATTTGTGTCGGTTGCTCATAGATGGATTTGGTAATGCTGACTTAAAACGAACTCAGCTGTCTAAATACGTAGTTGTATAATACAACAAGATTTATAGTGAAATACTTGATCATAACACACTTACGTGATTATAAATACGACAGGGAAAAACTATCTGTGTTCTACAGCATTGTTTCCAGAAGAGGTTTTGTTGTTATTTTTAAGTAATGGCAGGACTTAAGATATCATATTTTGTGTTTTATAAGCCATAGTTATGCTGTGGGCAAAGGACTCAGGCAGTTTTAAACAGGAGTGCTGTCATAATTGCCTTCCATTTGAAACGTAAAGCACATTTAATTTCCAGATTAAAACCAAGGTCATAACTATGGTTAAGAAACAGTGTTGCTGAGGTTTAAAGAGGTGAATTCTGGAGATAGACCATTTGGGTTTGTATCCTTACTCTGTTGTCTAGAGATAGATCACTTGGGTTTGAATCCTTACTCTGCTGTCTAGAGATAGACTACCAGGGATTGAATCCTCATTCTTCTGCTAAATTTCATTGTACCTTTCAACTCCAGGTCTATCTATGAGGTCTCCTTAGTCGTCTGAGACTCACATTCCTTATCTGGAATATGAGGATGATAAAATAATAATGGATTATAACTCAAAGGATTTAATAAAAGAAATAAAATATTTAGCACAAAGTCTGGCATAAGTATCAATTCCAACTAATTATTATGGTAAGATACACTTATGAGTCCAACAGTATTCATTCATGTTATTTGAGGTTTTAGAGAGCTGCTTGGAAAATTTAAGAGAAAGAGTTAATAACCGTGCCAATGGTAATATTCCCTATGGTTAAGTTCATCTGTTTGTACCAATAAAATAAATGGAAGCCACAAGACTGGGTTTATGTGAGTGAGGACAAAGGATGGTCAGTTCTGCCATAAAGACTTTGCTGTTCCCCTGGGTTTGCATCCCCTACGGGGACCCAAGGAATCTCCCCTACCAATGTGCAGTATGTTTATTTGGATGGAGATGTGACTGTACTGAGTACAGGGCGTGATTCCAGACAAGAGGCTCAGCCTGGGAACTTCAAGAGCAGGTGGATATTTCATAATGTCCCTCTGGGGCATTCAGGCAAATCTGCCCACTTATATAGAGAGAGCTAGCTTTTTCTACACAGATCCCAGCAGATTATATCAAGAAATGTTAGTCCACACAGTCCTCAGGATTCTCCCCCAAAGTAAAACAAACACAGAAATTCCATGTACCTTGCTAGGTGTACTCAGTGGCCTTCTGGAATTTTCTACCTTGGAGTATCAAATGTAGAGGGTCTGTTTAATATTTGGCAGGCACACTTTTTAAGTGACAGATAGGCTTGAATTTTTCAATGTGAAGAGTTCAATAATTTCTAGTGATTTTTTTCCTCTAAAAGGAGAAGAAGACTCTTATTCTCTGCATATAAAGTGCACTTATCCAAATGATGCTGTAGTGAATAGTAAGCATCCTAATAAAGGAATACCTGGTCAGCAAGGAAAGTATGAGGGTAGAGAAAGCATAGGAAAACTGTATGGAATAAGGTTGCTGATTTCCTATTGCATCTGGGACTAACAATATTAGAAGTAGGACGGGGAAAGAGGTAGAAAAAAAGAAATTTCAAAGATGACTGGAATCCAATTTCATTCCTAATCAAATGTCACATTGTGTTATGGTTTGGATGTGAGGTGTCCCCGCAAAAGCTCATGTGTGAGACAATGCAAGAAGGTTTAGAGGAGAAACAATTGGATTATTAGAGCCTTAACTCAATCAGTGAATTAATCCCCTGATGGGATTAACTGGCTGGTAACTGAAGGTCATTGGGTATGGCTGTAGGAGTTGGGTCATTGGGGGCATGCCTTTGGAGTGTGTGTGTGTGTGTGTGTGTGTGTGTGTGTGTGTATCAGGGATTGAACTCAGGGGCACTCAGCTACTGAACCATATCCCCAGCCCTATTTTTGTATTTTATTTAGAGACAGGGTCTCACTGTGTTGCTTACCACCTTCCCATTGCTAAGCCTGACTTTGAACTCGAGATTCTCCTGTCTCAGCTGGGATTACAGGTGTGTGTCACTGGGCCCTGCAATGGAACTTTTTTTTTTCTTTTTATGGTGCTGGGGATTGAACCTTGAGCATGCAAGGCAAGCACTCTACCAACTGAGCTATATCCCGAGCCCTGTGGTATATATTTTTTATCTGGCAAGTGGAGTCTCTTTCTCTCTCTCTCTCTCTCTCTCTCTCTGCTTTTTGATCATCATGTGAGCTGCTTCCCTCCTCCACACTCTTCCACCATGAGACTCTTCCAGTCTCATCTTGAGCCCTGAGGAGTGAAGCCTAATATCTATGGACTGAGCCATCTGAAACTGTGAGCCCTCAAATAACTTTTCCTTCTCTAAAAATTTTTGGTCAGGTCTTTCACAATAGAGAAAAATCTGACTAAAACACAGTTGGTATGTTCAGAGCAGCATTTTCTGCAGTATGAAAGAAAAAATGGACTGTGATATGTTAACTTAACCAGTGGATTTCTCTCTGGTAGGCTGAAAATGGTTCCCTAAAGATGTTAGGTCCCGATCCTTGGAACCTGTAAAGTTATATTATTTGGAAAAAAAGATGTTGGCAGCTGTGATTTAAATTAAAGATTTTGTGATGGGAAAATTATCAGAGATTATCCAAATGAACTCTAAATATCCCAAGTATTCTAAAAAAGTGAAGCTGATTAGGCTTACACCCCTACCCACAACGTTAAGACAGAAGTAAATCTTGGAGTGATGAAGCCACAAACCAAGGAATGCCAGTAGCTACCAGAATCTGGAAGAGGCAGAGAACAATTACTTCTCTAGAAAATCTGGAGGGAAGTATGATCTTTCTGGTAACTTGACTGGGATCAAAGATACTGATTTAGGATTTCTAGGCTTTAGAACTGAGAGAGAATAAATCTCATATTAAACCACTTGTCTGTAGTAATTTATCATATCAGCCACAGAAAACTAATACTATATAATCACTATTTTGTTGTCACACTGATCGGTATAGATTTTCTTGGTTCTGTTATCTCACTATTCCTTCCTTCCTAAATGCATTTTCAGATATTACAAAACTTCTTCCCTTCTGTTCAGTTAGATTACTCTGTGTGTGCCTTCATAAAAACAATTTCTTTGGCTCATTTTTGAATGCCAAGTCATAAAAACCATATATATTACTCATTAATGAAATTCTCAAATGATTTCTTTCCATAGAACAAATATTTATCAAACTGTATGCCAATTATGTCAAGCAATTATACCCTTAAGAGAAGCAATTTTCAAATTTATTGTCTCAAAACTGTATACTACAGATGTTCAAATTTTAATGGGTGTCTATCTGGAAAAGAATAAAATAGCCAAGTCACACAAAAACATTAGACAAAATGTGATAAAACTATTTGAATATTTATAACATTGTGTTTTTCTTCTGTGCGAGTTATGTGAATAGAATCAAACTCAGAGATTAACTGACATGAGTAATAAGATAATGCAAGTTGTGTTCTCCCAGTGGGGAAAAAGGAACTCTGAGACTTTCATCTGTGCACCATATTGTAAATCAACAGCTTCACTGCTCTAAATGGTACCCTAGTGACCAGAAATGGCACATTAAGCATTCCAGAGTACCTGTCAGTAGCAGGGAGAAGCTTTTTATTGGTTCTATATTTCATTCACGTATGTAGTAATATGCAAGACATATTTCTTAAGTCTCCATGAACTTTTTTTCCCAAAATCTTAAATCATGTGTGTCCTGCCATGATTTCTACCCTTTCTTTTTCTCTTCTTCTTTTTTTCTTTCTTTTTTCTTACTATCAATTTGAATACTTTAAAAAATGTTTTTATTAAAGCATTATATTTAAACATAAAATGGGGGGGTTAATTTTCCATTTGTATATATGCATGGAATATAATTTGCTGTATTTCAGTCTCTAGTAGTTCTTCTTTCCTTCTTTTCTTCCCTCCCCTTGTTCCTCTTCCTCTACTCTTCTATTCTTCTATTATTTATTTATTTATTTATTTTTTAAATTAATGCTCTATAGTCACATAAAGGTGAAATTCATTTTGGTACCACAAAGTCTCTAGAATAACTAAGGGTTTCCTCTTCCATAAAATGAAGGAATGTAATTTGGAGATCTCCCTCTTACCTCTTAGAATCCTGGGAGTACAGATAATGACCCAGTGTGACTGGTATTGGGGGACTTGGAGATTTAAAATGGACTACCAGTGATTTATCAAGAGTAGAATCCAGAATCAATGACACTGTCTCAGAGACACAGACATTTCAAGTGCTGGGTTGTAGGAAGCCTTTCTCTTACCAGATGAAGCTTTTTAAATTGTATTCACAGGACACAACCACATGTTAATGTTTCTCTTCTGTTAACTTCATTCAGATTATATCAAAGTGTGTTTTGAAACAATAAGCAGTAAACTCACTTGGTATAATCATGTCCTCAGATGACATGTTTACTTATTTTTAACCAGCCTGCCGTTGAAGCCCCAATATGAGCTCATCTCTCATGCTAGGAAGGAATGTAGGCCTCACAAGTGCAAAGGAGGGGATCCAACTCCTCTGCATTCTTAGAGATTATCTCAAGAGCCAAGGTTCAGTTTAGAGATCTAAGAGCTGCATAACACTGACTACTTAACTCTACTAAGAAATACACAAAAATTGGGAAGTCATAACAAAACCTGGAAATTATTTTTAAAATATCATGAAGTTTCAAAAGTTATTCATAATTTTATATTTTTTGGATTTAAGAGGAATTTTTAAAGAAAACTATAATATTTAAGCAAATGTTATTAATTGAAAAGCTCTCGTCAATGAATAGCTAAAAAGTTTAATGTAGGGTGCTTACATATTGCAAATGTTTTTAATACGCTTGAAATGATTTATGAAAACTTCTCTATTGAAATGTAGTGTGACTGTGACCAGACAGCCTTAACTCCTGCATACTTAAGGCAAGCTTCACACTTCAGCTCTTAGATCAACAATAACAAAAACACATTTCTTCTTTGACTTTCTCAGAAGAAAAGTAAGCAGAATTCTGGACATCTTTTGTGAGCTCCCTCCTGCTCACCTTTGATTCAGGTATTATCTAATCTGTCCACTTAACATCCTAGCTTTGAAGATGAACATCAGAGTTGCTGAAGTTGATGGTTTTTTTTTTTTTAATCTTCAAATATTTTTCTTATACCTCAAGATATTATCCCATATCACCACAAAAGAAAACACTAGACATTTTTCAACCTGACACTCTATTTATAGAAAAAAATTCCTTAAGTATCAATATAACTTTTTAAGTTAATAATTTTTCTCTTTGAATACTCTACGATTTTAGCATACCCAAAAGCATTTGTGTACATCAGAATTATATGGATATAATCTCCCATTTTTATGAAACTGTGTGAATACCTGGAAAAGGAATTATTTCATAAGCTAGTAATTATGTAATCTTTCCTCTACCACCTTGTTAAAAAATGACAGCAAACAAAGCAAAAGACAACAAATGCTCCCTGCAAAAAAACTTTCCAGACTATCCACCAAGATACCAGTAGAGGATTTCAATAAGGAATTAAAAGAGGACTTCAATAAGGAATTAAAACAGGGACAGTCTCCCTGCTGGTATTGGTAAAGTACATGCAATATCTTATTTCCTGATCTATAAACTGAAGAGTTAATCTTTGGTAATGAACTACCTCTGACTTTACATACTTACATTGTGGAGTAACTCCACTTGCTAGTTGTACAACTAGGGGAAGTTATTCAACTGCTCTGTGCCCATTTCCCCGTTTATAAAATGGAAATTGTGATAGTGTCTCCCTAATAAAACTACAGTGAGCCTGCACAACCTAAGAACGTCCATAACATATTATTACGATTGCTGTTACTATTATTGCCTAAAATAATTACAGCCTAAAATGAACATATAGTACAGAGGCAGCTTCACTAGTGCTATGCAAAACAATTCTATGGACATGCTATACTATTTAATTAATGTCTAAAACATAATTAACATGCAATCAATTACAGATTTATTTAGTAGAATAGTATGATAACTTCATACACATTTTGAAATACTGGCGCAATTGTATAAAATATTTTACAAATCTTTTGCATAGGGAAATTTTGTTCCCATCATTATCACCTATTTCTAATACAACCAATCTCTCCACAAATCACTAATATCTTAATATTACCAGCTCTATTTTGGCTGTGATACAATGCCACATTAGCAAGTTTACATCTAATTTACTAGCTAACACACATCCAGGAGTCTCTTTAGACAATTCCCAAATCTCCTGCTTTCATCAAACCAAAATGAATATTTTTCCTTGCTGCTAAATGTATGGGTTTCGGATGACTACTGTACAAGCTGGTGAACCTTGTTTTTCTAATTTATGTTTTAATTAATTTCCTCTCCATCTTGTTCCACTCTGTGCATTCTTTCCCTCTCACATGCTTGCAATACTTCCTAGGGAATAACACCTACATTTTGAATTGTAGATTAGTTGAAGACATCCTTTAGATAATTATGATGTTAACAAAGGCAAGGATCAACCTCAGAGCTTATAGTATTTATATGCTGAGTCAACCATTACACGTATCACAGTTGCAATCAATTTCCTTTTTCTCTTCAGTTTTCCCTTGACCATGAAAATCAAGAGGATAGTCTTTTCCCTGGCTATATCAGATGCATGTTATGTTGTTAACAAATAACTGTGTGACTTTGAGTTTTTAATTTAGGTGATTCCATTATGGTATTTAATACACAAACATAATTAATCCAAAATGTATTTAATTAAAATTAAAAATGTGTCACTTTGACACCCCGTAATTAGAAGTCAATAAGAATGGGCTTAGATATGTGAGGCATTATTTCCAAGTGACTGCTAAACTAAAATTAAGTTCAAAAATTAAACAGCTTTAGCTTAATTTTGAATGTTTGGAAATAAAAAACAACAGAATTTAAACAAACATTCAAGAATTGGAATCTTCCAGTAATATAATTAAACCAGAACACACTGACCAACTCTTACTGCGTCTTTAGAGTAAAAATGAAAAGAAGATTGAGGTATACAGAAGTAGATGTGGGTCCACTTCTGCCAATTAGGAAAGAGACCCAACTCACTATATTAAGGTCAGCATCACTAAGAATGCGTGTTGATATTATATGTCTGCTCCTTGCAGGCCCAGCTCTGGTCGACAAATATATAAAATCAGGTAGCTAGGCTCAAAAGCAGTGACTTCATCTTGAGGCTACCTGTCTTCCAAACAAAATAAATTCTCACTAATGAAGTTAGCCTAAAGAGAAAACAAATAAGCAACAGTGAAAAGTATAGACATGGAATAGGCTCCACTTTGACTTGTTTGATTACCAGATACATTTTGCATATTGCGTAAGTCATTGATAGTAGATATGATTTAAAAATATCAGTGCTCCAAATTGTGCAGTCTGTTCCTTGTCATTGCAAAACCACGAAAATATTCATTTTGGTAAAACATCTCCACTCATTTGACTTAAGTGTTAAATTGGTACTTTCCCTAAATTCAGTTTGAAGTTGATCAGACTTGTGATAATTCATTACAACAAGTGTCACTGTAAGGAAACCCCTCAGGAAGTCCCTCTAATTATTTCCCACTAATTAGCTCAGATAGTAATATGTTCTTTTTATTTCCTTGATGCACATGGCTGATGCTTCAGGATAGTTAGTTGTGTCATACTTCATTTTAAAAGTGAAAATATGATCACCTGGAAATAGTTTTTATTATTTTAACATTTTCAATAGGTAAAATATCACAGAAAAATGTTTATTTTTTAAATTTCTTAGGTCTGAGAGTTTAATAACAATTTACTTTCTATGTTTTTCTATATCAAGTTTATTAATTAAATAATAAATTTAGATTTATATTGCTCTATTGTTAAAGGCAGAGACAAAGACCACAGAAGTGGAAACTTCATTTCATGGAGTCTACATTTGTCTTATTTATTCACTTTTTTGCTTTATATTCCTAAAACAGATTTAATTTTCTATTTACTACTTAAATGTTCAAAAACTACTTCTATTAACTTTAAGTGCTTTATAATTCTATGTGTTTAGTCCTGTGATCATTTTTATCTTTGAATAACAGCCATCATTCTCCCTCTATGTCATAACCATCATGTTTCCATGGAAACTGGAGAGAAAGAATGAAATGGTAAAACACTTCCATTTTAGATCTAAGTTGATGAGGTTACTCTTCATTAGGAACCTCAATTGTTTAAATGGCAAGAATATGTATATTAGCTAATAAATATTATACAATAATGATTGATCTTTTGAAAACAGAAAATTATATTTCTAGCCAAGAAAACTTAACTCTTTTGAGTCTTATTTAGGAGTGAGTCTTAGAGTTTTTGTTTTCTTCCATATATTTTATTGTACTGTTTGAATTTTCTGTTATCATATAAAATAAAATAATAAAAGTGATCTTTAAAAAGAACAAGTTGCTACATACTTCTCCCCCACCTCCACTAATGCTGGAGATTGAACTCAAAATCACTCTACCAGTGAGCTACATCCTTAGACCTTTTTATATTTTATTTTGAGGCAGGGTCTCTCTAAATTGCCCAATATGGCCTGTGATCCTTCTTCCTCAACCACACGACTAGTTGGTATTATAGCTATGTTCCATATGCCTGACTTGTGACACAGTTGGTAAATACATTTTAATCTTTACCAAATATCTCTATACCAGTAAAGTTTTAGCTATATTTTTAGGATAAAAAATTCTTCAATGCACATAAAGAAGCTAGATAAGTCCTATGAAACCTGCTTGAAGTATTGTCCAGTTTTGATTGCTTCATATATTTTGCTTCTTTCAAAATCATAAATTAAGAAAGCCATTGCTTTTAGCATAAATAGGAATTAACTGTATTTGAGTCTCTGAAGGGATCCAGAGCTTCAAGCAAGGAAGATTTACATCTTGCTCTGTATATATTTTAACTAGCTTTTACTTTATTAAACAAGATATAAGTACTACTTATTTTGAAAGAGAGATATTCAGTTTTCTGAAATAAAGATCCTAACTTATAAAAAGCCAGGGAATTAAACAAAGCTTCAAGTAGTTGAGTAAAATGTGTGGGTTTTAACAAAGAAAACAAAGACAGCCCATTTTGCTTTCCCCTCAGTAAAAATAATGGGCAGTTTTTAGAGTGGCATGTTTTTCCTTTAATATTTCTTCTATAAAGATGGAGAGTTTGGCAAATGGGTGAGAAAAGGGAGCACTTTGTCACTCCTAGAGAACTCAGTAACAATCAATTTTGAGTGAGTGCTGGAACTTCCTGTCCACTAAAAACAACAGAACAAAGAGAAAATACCATGAAATTCATGACAACAATGAAATGAAAATCTTGGCAAAGACAGAGGAAGTTGCTAAAGAAAAAAGTAAATAAATAAAATAGAACCAAACCAAACAAACAACCTATCTATCTATTCATATTGCTTTTTATGTTTTCTAAAACAGATAAGGACTCAGTCTCTTTAAAGTCTAACATAATACTGGAATTTCTCATGGAAGCTAAGTTCTAATTCCAAACAAATATAGTTTTTTTTTGTATATAAGTAATTAATTATTAGAAAAATAACTGAGTCTGTGGAGGTTCTAGTATTTATTGGTATCTGGAAAATGTTTAATTTAATTGGTATCATAAGCCAAATTCTCATTCTTGACTTCCTCCTAAAATAAGAAGTACCTCTGAGGTATAAACATAGATTGGGGATAGGGGGGTGACACTTTCAACCTTAGAAACTAGGTATGAAAGTCATTCTAAAGAAATCATATATCTAGTTCCTAATTAATGTGCTGCTGTCTTGAAATTAGGTAGGAACACTGCTAGATTAGACAGAGCATATTGTGAGTTAAGAAATATACCTACTTAAAAAAAAAGTCATTCCCTGACATCCCTCTGTCCCAGAAAGGCTTAAAAGCAAAGAAAACCAGCAGAGGTGACCATGTTCACTTAGCACTATTTCTGGCTAGAAGGAACCAGCATTCTTTGAAAAATGGCTGACTTCAGGACCAGGGGAGAAAAATATCTGAAGAACCTGAAGTATCAAGGGAACCCTTGACAACTAATGGGTCATGTTAAAAGGAAACAAGAAACCAACCTGAAGAAGTTAAAGGCGAAATTATTGAATACACTGAAAATAGAAAAATCCATGAATTTGTAATGGTACAAAAAGTGAGAAAAAAAAATTACCAAGACTTCATTTGTCACCAAGAAATAAGTAGGCCCAAAGTATTTACTCCAGAAATTGATAATTAATAGAAAAGAATAAAAAAAATTATCCTCCCTATCCTGAATGCCTTGAGGGTAAATAATATATTAGATTTTTAGTTGATGAAGAAATGTTGTTAAGAACATAAGTTGACGTAAATCAAATTACATGGATGTATGATTTTGTGAAAATGAACACAAATTCTATGTATAGATATAATGCTCTGATTTAAAGAAACTACATATGATTTTTAAAATTAAAAAAAAAATACTTCTGCAAGAATATCCGTCCAATGACTGTTCAACCTTGGATTGTGTAACCTTGTCACTGCTCATTGAGGATGCTGGAATTATGGTTTCACAATAAATTTCACAATCCTCCTCAAAAAAAAAAAGAACGTAAGTTGAGTTAATTGATATTGAAACAATGATGGCATTGGATAATGATCATATTCAAAACCCAATAAGATAACTGATGCAGGTAGTGATCACCATTGTAAATTTAAAGATTAAACAGAATGTTGACGGGAACCTTCATAATTAAAAGAATAGCCTGTGACCTCATAACACACTGACCCAAACTTCAGGAAACTGAAAGTAAAACACCGGGGCACTATTTGTCTTCTGATATAATGACGTATTTTAGCATATAATAAACTTCCTAAGAAATCTTGTCCAAAAAGTTGAAAATGAATATAATTAATCTTTTAGACTTAAAGACCCTGTAGAGCCATATGGAGGACAGGGAGAGGCAAGATCAATGACACTATTTAGAAGCAGTAAGACAACCTGAAGTGGGGAATCTACACCTAAACTGGTTCTGTTTCTTTAACAACCTAAAGAGCTATTAGGAGAGATCTTCTAGACTGAAGGATACCTAAAGAGACATTACATGGGATGTGTGTGATTTCTTTTGATTCCAAATCAAACGTATCAATCATAAGAAACATTTGGGAAAATAGAGAAAAACTGAATAATTACCAGATACTCATTTTATAGGATATGATAATGATATTGTGATTATGTAGGAAAGTATCCCTCCATAAGTATCTTCATTTTTAGAAGATACTTATGGAAGGATGTATTTAGAGGACATGTTATAATATTAGTGATTTGCTTTAAAATATATCAGTAAACACCTTTTAAAGAATTAGACAAAGCAATTGTGACAAAAATGATAGCTATGGAATCTGTGTGTAAAAGAATAGAGCTTCATTGCACTACTTTCTTTGCTTGAAAATTCATGTAATAATACGTTTTAAATTTTTATCTTCTAAAATATGCTTGTAAAATGGTTAGGGGTCTAAAAGAGTATTTGGTGGCTAGTGCGAGTCTCCTTTCAACATTCACAAGTTGTATGACCTCAGACTTACTCTCCATTTTCCTTATCTGGAAAATGTGAATCTTTTCCAACTATAGTTTTAGGGTTACATGAACTAATTCACGCTTGGCCCATACCAAGTGCTCCATAAATGTTAGCCATTATTGTCATCATCATCATATTCATCATTGTTAAAAACGTAAGTAGGACTATGTTACACTCACACATTATGTTACACTCACACATCACTTTAATGTTTAACAAAGTGATTTCAAAACATTTATCTATGTCATTAATAATAACATATTTGGTTTTAATAGAATATATTTAAATTCGCTAGATTCTCTGGGATTTGGATTATTGATATCCCTTGATTACATACAATTACTGGTATTTATTTGGTAAAAGTTATACATATAAGTTACCACTTTCAAAGAATAAATGGAGTACTGAGTATAAATCAGACTTGATTTTTTATAGTTTAGAAATATATGGGCTTTTGCTGATTTTTCTGGTCCTCACTTTTATTAGTATTCACTTTAGTAAAGCTAAATGTGGGGTATTTGAACTTTCTGGTTGCTTTGAGTTTTTGTGAGTGGTGGATTATACTGTATTTTATAGCAAATAGATACTATATTTCCAATAAATATAAAGATAAACATGCATTGGAAACATCTTTGTTGATCACAGGATTATTCAAGCTTTCCAATTCTGAAGAGATAGGTTAAGGGTGTGAATGAGAATGCTTATTATTAAAAGGGTGACTCCAAAAAACTGCCAATTGTTCCCAGTGGCAGGATGTTTATTTTTTACTATAATTGCATCTGGAAATAGAATTCAAACATTGCAACCTGACCAGTGTTATTCTTCAGAAATTCAGTGAAGGCTCATGGTCAACTAATTTAATAACTGGCAAATAGAAATGAGTCCACTAGGCCCTGAGGGGGTCCAGGGAAAATGAGTGAAACTCTTGACCCTTTTCAGCCTCCTTAGTCACAAACATACCTGCAGGGGAAGGGGAGAGAGGACTGAAAAGTATATAGAAAGTTTTAATCTGTGCTTCTATCAAAGCAAGCCTCATATTATACACTTCAGATGACAGAATCAGTATATAGTAGTAAACAAGTCTATGCAAACAAAAATCATTCCTTGACTCAAAACATACTTACACTTTTCCTTTATACAGAAATGTCTTAATAAAAATCCTTAGACTGCTATAAATGCTCCATATAAGTGCTCAGATATCATTTCATAGTTCCTCTCTTTTTTCATAGTTCTTCTCTTATTAAATAATAGTCAACAATATAGTTACTTCATTTCTTTATAGATTTGGGGTTTCTTAAGGAGAGAGAACACATCTTCTCTTTTTAAGTACATGTCTGACATATTTGAATCTGAAAAATGTTGGCTTAATTTATTTCTCACAATAATAATGTACTATTCTTTGAATATGGAGAGGACCCTACAGCCCATCACTATATTGACATGTGCTTAGCAAGATGTGCACCTCATTACTCTTACTGTCTTACTTTCTCTTCTTGGGATCCAACATTTTCAAGTAACTAGTTGAGCAAAGGACTATAATCTAAATGTTTTATCATACCCATTATACATGTTTACACAGATACAAATACATACACACACACACACACACATATGAAAAAATCACAAAGAAATTCTACTATATACCATGCATTCTGAAAAAATGAAAATGCTGGTCATAATCCACTAAATGAACATTAGAACCCCTACTTATTTGTAAGCTATAGTTTGACAATTACACAAAAGGTCTACTGCTTGCTTCATAACAACCCCAACATTTTATTGTTTTAATTTCTTATTCTCCTTGAGGTCTTTTTAACAATCCCAGATCCTATGTTTTCCTAATCCTTGAATTTTTCCCCTGACCAAGATTCCCAGCATCTCTGCATTGCAGACGTCCACTTCCTGCATCTGAGGATGTACAGAGACAGCATCTTAAGGATTGGCAGGACTGCCTCCAATTGTTTTATGCTCTTTCCTCAATCAGCAGGAAGTCAAGTTGTCCAGCCTATGGCTTTTGGAAGCCCTAGGGGAACAATAATCTTGTAGACCCACAGCAGGATGACAACAGAGCATCTTGTTGGCAGAATCTATTGTTACAAAGGTGGAATTTAAAGAATGGCATGCCCTTTACTTCTAAAAGTTAATGAAACCATGTGGATAGAGCTTGTAATGTAAAGATGCTGCTATTCCGGGAGACTGTCACATTTGTGACTTTCAGGCCTCAAAAGCACCTCTATTTTTTGCCTGTAGCTCACTCATTCTCTTTTGTGGCAAATTCAATTTCACAAGATACACTTGTATTATAGTACCAATGTAATATTAGTCATCTATTATAGATGTTCATTTTACCTGAAATCTGTTTTTATGTTTCCCGTCTTAATACAATGCCATGTTTTACTATTATAACCCAAAGGGTTGTATGAATAGAAAGAAAATTCATTATATTATACACAAAGTAATTACATTTGAGGCTATTACAGTGACTTCACATCTGGGGTAAAAATTGGCAGTCAACAATGTGCAGAATCAAACTGAGATTAGTGTTTTCCCAGCTTTAGCAAATCTACCAACACAAACATCTTAAAACCAAAGTTTTAGCATTTGCTGATTCTGAGTCTCCTAGTGAATTAACTGTCTCATCATGCTTAAAATACAGCTTCTTTCAAGGAGTAAAAATAATTTTTTCTAAATCTCAAATATTAGGAAGAAACCTATGAATCCTCATTGAATATGGATAAGTTATGTTGTATAATTTGGTTTTATTCTAGCATTTGAATTAGTTAGATTTTGGCAAACCAACCCTTGTGGAACTTAAATCTTGGCAGGTGTCAATTATGATACATTTATTGCACTTAAACTTTTTTCTTGAAAGTGAAACTATAGGAGGATAAGGCTCATTTTCAATATTTAATAAAATTCTATGCTTGATAATATTATAGTGTTTCCCCCTATAATTTTGTATTTCTTTATCTTCTATTTATGTTGTTTGCTTTCATCCATGGATGATTTTCTCTGCCATCCCTACGTATTTAGTAATGTTTAGAAACATTTCTGATTTCCATGACTATGGTGTTGGAAGTTGCATTATAATGCTGATATCCTACAGGTAAAGGTCAGTGATGCTACTAAATATTAGCAATTAATAAGAGAGCCCTATACACAAATAATTATCTAGCCCAAAATATCAAAATGGCTAAGGTTAATAAACCTTATTTTTATGTATAGCAGTGCGATGTTTCTGTAATTACAAAAATTAGTAAAAGTTTGAGGCTTATGAGACAAGATTATCAATAAACATTTAGGTATAATGTCTATGAAACTATTAAAATTATCTTGATAATCGCATGTCTCTCTCAATGGGGATGTATTCTGAAAAAAATATATTGTTACAAAATTTTGTCATCATAGTAACATCATAGAGTGTCCTTTCACAAACTAAGACTGTGAAATCTAGATGTCACTAGTAACATAATCTTGTACATGTGATCTGCTGTTGACTGAAACATATGGTGAGTGTCTTTCTTGAGCTCCCTCCCTACCTGCCTATATATATGTTGGTGTTTGAAGCCACTGCTCTGATTGCTTGTGTCAGTGCAGAAGAAAATATTAATATTAATTGTCAACAGCTTTCTGAAGAAAAGGGCTGATGTACTCTCCTAATTCATGCTGTCACTCAAAAAAGCACCATTTGACATTTGGTCTCTGTTTACAAAGTTGTCATGTCTTCAATGGGCCTTCTGTTTTTGAGTCTCAAGGCAACTTTTTTGAGCCCATTTGAAATGAAGGGTTGTTATACAGACTAAAGCATATTCTTCATGATAGCTTAATTGTTTATGCAACATATAAAGTTTAAAAACTAAAACAAAACAAAAATACAAGTTCCATAAAGAGAAGTCTACAAGAATAAAATGCTCACTAAAGTAATGAACAGGGAACCTGACTTGAGAAAACAGCTCCTTGAATGAAACTGTGATATCTTTATAGGCCAGTTTTACTAGGATAATAGGCACATTTCATTGAAAAAAAATTTAGGGTCATTTTAACAAAAAACTTTTAAAAATAATGAACAGTTACTTTTAGACCATATGAGTCATACTTTTCCAAGTCTTTAAACTGAAAGTGGTCTTAAAGTCATCCTTTTAAGAAGCTGTCTAATCCCCTTTTCAAGGGCATTAGCATTATTACTAGTTGAGATGTTCAAGTCAGTAACTTATCTAGGTTGTATATATTATACAGTTTTTAAAGATTAGAGCTGTAGCTTTTGTTATATATATCTACATGTCTGGTATACTGAAGTAATTGATAGTTCATAAAGTTGATGAATGTTTGCCATTTATGCTGTAGAAGAAAATTTTATGATCCATGCAGATGGCTTTGAGTGACAGCCATGCTTCACTTCTATATCTTCCTCAAATAACTTTTTAAAGATGTAAATTAATATAACGGTGTTATGTTCATTGTATCACAGTGATTTATGCTACAAAATTAATCCATTACTTAAAAATCATTTTTTTTCTATATGGATTCATGGGGGAAATAGTAATATAACATTTTTTAGTTTCAAAGGTACTCTCTAATTTTCTAATGACATTTTATTGAAAGGAAGCCTAGCTTACTATCATACCTAAATGCCATATTAGAAAGAGAAAATGGTATGTATAATGATGAAAATGAAAAATGCTTTTTCTAAGGCTAATTTATTTAACTACTGTGAATTTTCAAGTGAACTTCAAGCATGACTGTGTGATTTTTGATAAAAATACTTTGAATAACATAGGCACTATCAGCAATACTTTCAGATTGGAAAAGGAAAGAAATACTCAGTGATCTTTGTTAAAATGTAGACCCACAAAGTCGTCCATGATCCTCAAGCATCTGTTTTCTGTTAACAATCAAAAAGGTCTTCATTATTAATTTAGAAAATAAGCAAAGGTGAAAATATTGTTTATATATGAAAAAAGAGGTGCCTTAGCATGCACATTCTGAATATCTTAGAAGGCTAGAGCTAAAAACTGGAGTTTTAAGATTGCCACTTTTTAGAGATTGGGAAACAGGCCAGCAGGGCCTAGGGTGCTTGCTCAGGTTCACACATATGACAGATGACAGTGCCAGCTCCATTGCTGTAACCAAGGCTCACTCTCCAAATTTCACTATGGGAATATGACCTCCACAAGGAACTCTTCAGCACTGAGTTAACAGGTTCAGAAGTTTTTTCCCTAAACTGGCTCAACCTTATATGCCAACCAGGTTTAGAATTATGCCATATTGCTAGGGGATAGATAGTGAGAACATGAGGTTAAGGGAATTCTATGAAATAGGCCCACTATGCTGACCGGTATGCTTTCTTTGCCAAAAAACAATCTGCCTGCAGCCCACCTGGCCTGAGGGGACAGGATAAGACACAGTCCTCAGCAAACTGAGGCAAGGCAAAGGTCCTGCAGTCAGTGAAGGTAATGAATGATGAGTGTCCAGAGAGGATGATGACTGGCTATTAAAGAGAGAACAATGAGTTGTTAATTTCGGAGATACTACTCCTCCTTTAATTGTCAGGATTGCTGACAATTAAACCCTATGTCCCTGCATTTGGTCACGTATATGGGGAAGATAGAGAAGACAGTGATTAAAAAGAGGGGTTCTGGGGCTTATAAAAGACTAAGATGCACCCCTTCCTATGGGTTTTCAGCTCCAAAGTTCCACTTCTTTTGGAGAAGTCAATCTCTACTACTTTCTTAAATAAAACTTGCTTTCTATGCTTGCCTCAGCTGCTTCATGGGTGTTTAGTCTTCAACACTGAAGAATGAGGACCAGGTCCTGATTGCCAATGGATCAGTATCAATACCGAGAGACATCCTTCACGTAAGATAAAAGAAGTTACCCAAATTATTACTTTTCAATTGAAACTGCTAAGAACACAAAGGGAACTATTAGGTTTTATTTCTTTCTGATTTTGTTTTTAAGTATCACATAATGAATGGGCTTAGTAAATCAAGTATGCTAAAAAGACACATCTAATACAAGATGGCTCTGATTTCTATGGAAGGGGGTTCTAAAAAGTAAGTCCAATCTCATTACCTTATTGGACCAAATTATCCATAGGCTTTAAAGAGCATTTGATGATTGAAGATTAATGTTCAGTTGTCATTAACTAATATGGCAACGGTAGAAAGGAAACATCTTCCTTTTTAGAAGGAAATAGAGTCAGCAATCAAATGCTTGGTCTGTTTTCACCAAGCAAGTCAGCAGCACTAGATTTCAATTATCTTTAGTCCTCTGCTCTGTCAATTAGAAAAGGTTGCATGCAAGGACATACTGGGATTCACATTTATAAAGTCTTACTACCTAGGGAGTCTTAAAGATAAGTGCTGCTGAGAAGAAATTAGCAAATGGCCTTTGAGAGACTAAAATTTTTTAATGAATAGAAAAAAATACTCCTATCTAAGGCCAAGTAGTTTTATCTTGAAAATCATTTTCTAAAAGAGCAACCAAGTCAATTTCAGTGTACTTGAAAGAGAAATTTACTTTGATGCTCTCTATAGTCACAAGTCACACTGAAGCATTAATCTGGTACTGTTGGCCTTAGAAACTGTTCTATACCCCTTCCTGTGCTGATTATAAGTACTGGAATTTAAAAGCAAACAGCTCTTGCAACGTTTAAAGCAACACATGAATTCAGGGCCAAATGCTGTACTTTTCTTGTTTCCTATCCTTTGCCTTGCAATAAAACTGAAAATAATTTTTATTGCCAAAAGAATAGGGCTGTCCTCTGACTTCTCAACCTACAAGTGGTCAGCAAGTTCCAATTCTGGTTTGAGGGCTATTTCATAATGCCATTCTCAGTGTTCATTCCATTTAATTGGCATATAGTTCCCATTTTGGAACAGGATATAGCTCTCTTGAATTCTTTCCACAGGAGAAAAAACAATTTTCTAGGCTCATTTCCCTGAGAATTGCTTAGATCAAACCAAGTTGTTTTAAGTAAATTGTTGATAAGATTGTGGGAATACTAAGATCTTTATTCCAAAATGCCTGGCAGAGAAATTCTAATAACACAGGGCTAGATATCAAAGTCTGTGTTCAAAAGAGCAACCCCTTGCTGGATTATGCATTTCAAATCTCTTGTTGTTGGATGCTAGGTGACCCTAGGGCATTTCAAAAGACCCAAACAATGCAGCCCTTGGTTCTGATTTGCATAGCCTCATGAGCTTTGAAAGGCATTTGATATGTGAATTTTCAAAGGCCTGAGCAACATCCGGTGTCAAAGTGCACAGAACAACCTCCCTGTGACAAGCAGAGTGTGCAGCTAAAGGGCTGTCTCTGTTAATGAAATGTAATGAGAGAACATCTTTTCCTACTGTCACATTGTGTCAAATAACAAGGTTAACCACCAAAAGTGATCCTGAAAATATCAAACAGATGAAAATGTTCTTTTGCAAATGAACTTGGAAACAGAAGGGGGCGGGCTTTCAATCAATGAGGACTAATTACAAAAAACAGGATTTATTCTTTCAAAAAACCAAGAGAGTGGTCCACACACAGACAATATTCTTGAAACTCCTTACAAAGGGCAAGTGCAGAGGTGACCGTGATACTTCATTGTTTGTGACAATAAATCAGAGGCAGGCCTGATGCCTCTGATGTTTTTGTGCATCAGTGTTTTCTCTGATGATGAGGGCCCTGTTTTGCACAGTAGCTGTATTTATGACACTCTCTATTAGTTTCATCTTTCTCGTTTACTTTTAAATTTTTCTTCTTGTATTATGAGATTCTATTATGAATGTCATTTTTCAGGACAAGGCAGAGACAAAGTGAATGCATTAGGAGTACTGTGTGGAGAATGGGGTGGGGCAACATGGTGATCATAAGAAGGTTATGTTTTTGGCACTTTGAACCTAGTTGATCAGTGTCCCTTTTTCCTCTTTATGCTCAAAGAGAGGCTTATGTTATCCCTGGGGGGGAAGGAGGTTTATGTACAAATTTATGCTACAATATTAGGAAAATATTTTCATTCTTTCTATAAGAATTTATTATTTTTAAAGATGTCTTAGAGTGGCTAATATTTAAACCTCAAAATAATGTCACCCAATGTTAGAAAAAAAGAGTAAGGACCTTCTTATTCAAGAAATCACATCAGAAAGTAGTGTAAATCCTATCCAGGGAGATGGTCTGGCTCTCCTTTCAGGTCTGTTTTCACCCTCTAAGCCTGGTCACTGTTCCATTTTCCTATACCTTATTGGCTGCCATCATCTCTCCCTGATTTGCAGACAAAAAAAATCTCTGCATCATCTTTGACCTCTCTCCCTTTCAGCCCTAAATATCTTTCGCATGCTTTTCTCTATTCATACCATCCTCATTCTAATCCTGTCTCCCATTAGCTTTATCTGGAAACATTCTGACTATTCTCCTTTCTTTTACTTTATACTTTACCAATCTCAGAAAAAAAAGAGAGCTCAATTATAACTTAAACAGCTCATCGGCTAGCTTAGAAGTCTGAAGTGATTTTTCCCAATTTCCTAACATGACCTACAAAATCTTGTAAGATTTGGCCTCTGTCATTCTTTCCTTTCTCATCTTCTCCATCTCCCTTCATCCCCCTCTAACTCCTATGTTCTAGGTCCCAGAAATTGGTACTTTAGTTCTTTGAATATGTAATACTGCCTCCTACCTTGAATTGTTTTTTATTTAACCAGTTTTTCCTCTGTCTGTAATGTTCTCATGCCTCTTGCCTAGCCTACACCACTAATTCTTTTTTTTTTTTTAATACCAGGATTGAACTCAGTAGCACTTGACCACTGAGTCATGTCCCCAGCCCTAATTTGTATTGTATTTGTAGACAGGGTTTGACTGAGTTGCTTAGCTCTTCTCTGTTGGTGAGGCTGGCTTTGACCTTATGATCCTCCTGCCTCCACCTCTCAAGCTAGTGGAATGACACACATGCGCCACTGCACCTGGCTTATACACTAATTATTGCTTAGCCAGCACCAACTAATTCCATAGAATTCAGGTAAAATATAATTAAAATGTCACTTCCTCAGGGAAGCCTTCTCAGAATGATTAACCTGTGTCCCTCCCACTGAAACACAAACTTCATGCAAGCAAGAAATGTTGTCTTATTCACCATTTTATATAAAACATTTGTAGGCATAGAAAATATTTTCTTGAATAAATGAATGTAAACAAAGAACATGGATGATGTTGGCGGGTGTGAGGCTGTGGGTCATCGCATGGAGTATTTAAATTTATATGTGTTTCAAGTGATCGTGCTTGCTAAAAAGCATGATCATGTCCCTTTAGAAGCTTTACATGAATTTTTACATGAGAATAGATTCTCCTGGAGAACAATATCAGGTCACATCAACTTAGATCATAATTAATGGCATGTGCAGATCTATATTTACATAGCCATCAGAACTTATCAATGGAAGTGTTTAGATGTGAATCCCTCTAGGCTTCTAGATAAGACAACAGAATATAACATCGTACAGCTAAATCCACCAGTTCAATTTGGGATAGCTATTTTTTATGAATGCCATCATGGTACAAAGTAATTTTGAAAGCATTGCTAGTTGGGACATACTAGTGGTGTTGATTGGTGCTTTTTTTTTTTCATAGAAATTAGTTAAAACTTATCTTCAAAAGCAGAATAAATTGATAATCAATAAGGCTTCAATTGAATCAGTTCAGAATAACAGATTTCTATTCATAGTACTATCAGGCCATCATTAACATAATGTTTCTAAAGACTACATAAGAGTATAATAAATGTTTGTAATATGATGATGATGCTAAATAGAAAAAATTTTATAAAATTTTAAATGCACTATAAGTACAATTATAAAACAGAGAGATAAGAACAGTTATTTCATTGACTTTCATTTCTTTATCTTGCCAAATTATTTTTTATTAATAGTTAAACAACAAATATTTTAACAAAAATAAACATCATTATACGTAAAAACATTGTTTATATTTTTCACCCTCTGTATGACCTTAATTGGGAATATAGTTGTTGCATATGTAAATAACCTTTATATTGAAGATTTTTATGATCAAGTATTACAATTAACAAACTAAGTTAAAATATATAGTAGGAATTTTTAATTGAAAAAAGTTGCCTTGCCTATCATTGCTGAGTATAGTATTCAACAATGAAGACCTCAATAACAGTCTAATTTAAAAAAAATTTATTTTCAGACATAGACTGCATTCATATAATCAGAAATACTTACTGAAATAAAACATTTATTTTTTCTCTTGATATTTCTGAACGGTCATGATTTTTACAAGACAAGCCTTAAAAGTGGAGATAGGACTCTATATTCAAAGTATTATATGACAGTGATTGTCATAATATATTTTTATAACTACAGAATGAAAAAATTGACCTATATATCAATCTTCCCTCTGATATATATATCAATTATAAGATGATTCTTACTATTAGAAAATTGGTTTTATATTTGGTAGACACATTACAAATCACAATGCTTTACTCATCATAAGTAAATTTCTAAATGTTTATTAAATGAATGAATACATAACCTCAGAGGAAAGTACTGTGTACATACTGTCACACACACTGCTTTCTGATCCAAATAAAGATTAAGGATCCTTTACTTTGATCTGAGATTGTCTCTCCTAATGATTTTGAGATTATAAGTCATTATTTTAAAAAGGGAAACCCTCAGTGGATAATTAGCAGTAATCAAGAGAAGTTTAAACATGCATGAAGGTGAAGTTGCAGCTGAGAATTACTGTAGGAAATAAATCTCCTGAGACAGGGTGAGGGCACATATCCTGCAGTAGAGATGTTTTGAAAACCATTTCACTGGTGGATTTCTCTCAAGCCATTTCTCTTGGACCAGTTTCCTAAGGCAAATGCTTGGTATGTTTTTTTTTTTTTTTTCTAAAAAGAATGGTCTGTATACTTTGAGGAATCATTCTGCCATTGAGCCTGTTATGCTAACAGCTAATGAGTTTCTCACATTTGAGTTTTTAAATGTCTCAGTGGAATCAGTCATTGCAGTTGTTCCTACTTCTTTCTCTTCTTACCCAAATAGGCACAGTCCATGAAGCAATACCAATAATAATTTCACATAGGTAAGTAATTCAATCACTTTAGTTGGATTTTAAGAAACATAATCTTCCACAGTTTTGCAAAACCAAGAGGACCACCTTACAAAAGATTCTGTTTATACAGTGAAGCCAAATCATCACCTGTTTCAAATGGTCCAGATTTTGTTGATCTATACAGAAATTTAGAGGTATTAACAGAATTATCCAGGGAGTTTAAGCCAATTAGAGTCTGTTCCTAGTCTCTGCACTGTAGGCAAATCTTCTAAGTTCCTTAAATTCAAAATGAAGGCACAAAGTGCTTAAGGGGAAGAAATTCAATAGAGAGAGACAACAATGCTAATACCAATAGATGTTTAAACTTGTTAATGAGACTAAAAAGCTTTCCTTGGCAATGAGTCATAGTTTGCCCCTTGTGAGTGATAGGACACCTAATTAAAAAATGACTTCTGACCAGGAGTGGTAGTGCATGCCTGTAATCCTAGCTAATTGGGAGGCTGAGGAAGAGGATCAAGTTCAAGACCAATCTGGGCAATTTAATGAGACTCTGTCCCAAAATACAATTTTTAAAAAGACTGGGGAGGTAGCTCAGTGGTAAAACTTTGTCTTATATGTTTGAGGCCCTAAATTCAATCCCTCAGTACTGCAACAAAAAGAAAAAGGAGATGACTTCCACCTAGAATATGATTTGTTAGAAATCTATAAAAATCTAACAGTAAAAGAGGCCTACAACTCCTCCAAGATTTGTTTATGTATCTATTTTTAGGAGTAAAAATAAAAATCTCTAGAATTTGGATCAAAGGTTTTAGTCATTTTTAATCAAGCCATTTTCAGTTTCTAAATAATAATAAATTATTTAATTATAAATAAATTAAGGAAAATGGGCTCATTCATTTAGGTTTAGTATGAATTAATCAGAAAAATTAAAACAAATCTGTCCTAGAAATTTGGTAAAACAGTTTCCTGTGTGTTTTTACAAACACACACATGCATTAAATACACACATGCACACACATACAAACACATGTATACACATATACAAAGAGGTGATGGATACATTGATCAACTTGATTTTGGTAATCATTTCATAATGTACACATAAATCATATCACATTATATAACCTAAGACTATATAATTTTTAGTTTTTAGTTGTACTTCAATAAAACTGGGGAAAATTATATATATGATCCCCAAATATGATCTGTCAAATCTATGAGTCAAATAAAACACCCAGAGAAGCACCTGGAGGTAAATAGTCATTTTACTTTCTTTTGTTGTTCCTTAACCATAAATAAATTCTCTTTTAACAAAATGTTATTGTTTTTATTTTAAAAAAAGACATTTATTGAATTTTTCCAGGCTAGGTGTAATTTAATGATATGCTAACCCAGCAAGAGCATTTTGCTTATGAAAGATTAAAAACTTTACTTGCTTAGGTAAAATAAATTTAGATAATATATGTGGAATAATTAGTATCTTTAAATACGACCATATATGAAATGGATTAAAGTATATTTCCAATGATTAATTCAACCACTTTTATGGCTCATTATAATTTAAAAAGTCTGAAAATACTGTCACCAATTAAATCTCAAAAATTAGCATTTTACAGATGTGGTAACTAAGGTAGAAAGACAGGTCTGACAAAGATCACTTGCTTGGGAAGAATTGAGTCCGGAGCAGAAACCAAGGATTCTGGCCTTTCACTCATGTGTTTTATGTTGACTGATTCTCTTTTGTTACCTGAACTGTAGTTACACCTTCCTTCCAATTGTTTGAGTCTGGATTTCAGTATATTAGTTTTCCTACTACCTTTAGTGTGTGCAGGTGAATTCATGAATGGACAGAATCTTGACATGTACACACTGTTATCTTTATAAGGTCAATAGACACTGAGAAGGAGATGACTAATTCACAGTTGCTTTTCCATTACTTATCAATTGTAAGCCTGTGATGGCCTCAACTTTTTGCAATAAATATGGGCTATACAAAAACTGTCACTAGATAATATATTTGAAGTTCAACAGGGAAATAGAAATAGTCCAAAGTATTGAGAATATATTAGTGTAAAATACTTCTGACTTTTTCTAGCAATTCTAAGACTAGTAACTCAAGTAGATTTCAATGGATATTTAAGATTAATACCGGTTATTGTATATATATAAACACACATATACATATTTTCTAAGGAAAAATAAAAACAAGCTGAAATAAATGATGACATAAATATGAAGTTTTTTTAACATAGAAAAATAAATAATTTTTTAGGAATAAAGTTCAACAATAACAAAATACATTTTTATATATTATGAGATTGAAAAGATACTTTTCATGGTCCCTCTGCCATCTCAGCGGTATCTGTTCTAGTACTAGAAGCGAAAGTGTACATTGAACATGAATTTGCATTTAAATGTACTAAAGGATCATAAATTGTCAGAAGAATTGATATTAAGTATCCATAGTATATGTAATCCCAAAGACTCTGTGGGATGTGGTATTAAAACTGGCCTATGTGATTTCCTGGGCAGGTTCTCATAGGGGCACTGTGAGCATTTGACCTCAGGATGTAAGTCTCTGTCCCTCCAAAACTCAAAGAAAACCAAAAAAAAAAAAAAAAAACTATATAGAGAAGAAATTGTAAATATATCCATATAACTTTTGAAATATAATTTTATGGGGTCAACATGTAGTATAGTCCCTATCATTTTTGCTCTAGGCCAAACGTTTTATCTTCATGGATTCTCAAAGCAAGAAAAAAAAATACTTTGATTTTTAGGTTCCTATAAAACCAACTAATCATATTCTGCCCATGAACTATCTATTTAACACTCACTGTTTTGAATTTAAAGTGTCCTTTTTAAGTGTCCTGAATGATAATGAAATAAGAATTTACACTGGAAGAAACTGGGTAGGATTATGATATTGTTTTTTGTTTGTTTGTTTAATTAGCCCAAAACTTCTGCAGAAAAAAATGCAATCTCAAATTACTTCAAATGTTTGTCAAACATTAAAGTTTTGGATTAAAGAAAACTATCCTTGTAGAAGAATTGTATTTTTAAACAAAATGATAATTGATAGGTTATTTATCATCTCATATCAATTCCAAATTAGTAACATCAAAGTTCAATGTGAAGTGATAATAATTGCAGCCTTGTAAATACCTCTAGCTTTATTACATTTTATGCAGTTGAATGCAACCACCATTTGTTCAGAAAATATTGTCTACAGAACAAATTACATATTTATATTCAATCATTTATACTTTATTTTAAACTAACCTTGTACCTTGTTTAGATTATCTTCATAACAAAATTAAGGTTTTATGTTTAAAGAGAGATATACTAAATAAGCATATTGTATAATAATTATCTTGAATAGTTTGCTTCATTTTATTCTCAAGTAATTAGATTCTTACTATCAGAGTGCTGGACTTTGTTGAGTCCATCAAAATATTTGATCTTATTTCTATTCAAAATCAATATTTATCAAGATAAAGGCAAAAGAAAATAGTATCACTTACTTTGCTTTTGCTTCTGCATCCTCATATGCTTTATTAGAAACATCGTCCAGCCCTCCAATCAAATGCTTGAAAGAGCTGTAAGAGGAAAAACACAGTAATTAGGACAAATACAAAGTAGTAAGGACAGAAACCTAGTCAATCACTTAAGGTGAAACAATTAAGGGCATCTAAAGAAAAATAAATTCAAACACTTAACCTAATGCGTCATTAATAAACATACCAGAGAGCAGATTTTTTCCCCCGACTCTGATATAAACTTTATGAGATCAGAGACCTTTCCTACTTGATTCACCTCCATAGTCCCCAATACTTAACTGTATCTGGCTATATGTCTGGTAAAGACAGATATTCAAATAACTGAGTAGATTAAAATATATGATACATTAATTTATATGCATCACAAAGTTAATGAGTCTTTTCATTATAATACTAAAATAACAACAAGATCTACCAACCACGGAGTGCTTACTATATGTCAGGTATTATAATTATCATTCACATTTATTAATTCAATTCTCAAGCTATAAAAGACAAGCATCATTATCTATACTTAAAATTAGTAAGCTAATCTTCAAAGGCAAAAAAATGTGTAGCTGATGGGAAAACAAACAGCAGGAGAGAATTATAGAAAAATCAACTCCTTTGAAAGCATGAAAAAAAAATCACTTTAGTGTAAAGCAGGTGGTTTACTTTACTCAGTCTATCAATATCCTACTATGTACCTAGAAATGTATTCAGACTTACTTTCTACAGAGAAGTCTCATCTATTATATATTTATAATATAACACTATAAAATAATGCAATGTAAACATACACACATATTATAATTGTCCTCAAAAAGCAAACAACAAGATACAGTAACTCTTAGGCAAACAAGATTTTGGTAATGACTAGAACTTTCCTTTTGTGGATGAAGAAACAAAAAATAGAGACTATACACAGAAATCTGGGACTTCACATGACAGTCAGAGCCCCACATACCAGGCACTGCCCAGTGTGCTTCATATGTAGTAACTAATAGTGTACAAGGACCCACTGAGTTAGGATTATTTATCTCTATTTTACTTTCATTTATCCCCATATTGTAAAGGAGGATATTAAAGTACAACAGGTTGAGAAACTAGCTGAGAGTCACACAGCCAGAAAATGGGAAGATTAAATGGCAGAAGGTGATCATTCGCCTTCCTACTATTCAAACTTACATTGCACTATCCAAATCACTATGCTTGGAAGCTAATTGTGAAATTTCTAACAATATCTGGGCTCTGGGTGGAAAGTTTTGAAGTGGTTTAAGAATCTCATTTTGATTTTAAATCTCTACTTTTATTTTTCATTGCTGGGGATCAAACCCAGGGCCTCTTGGTTGTTAGGCGAGTGCTCTACCACTGAGCTGCATCCTAGCCCTTGTATAATCTAAAATATGTAAATGACTTTGTGTGTTGTAATCATTAAACATTAAGTTATGCATTGTCAGGTCCTGAAATATCTTAGAAGATTTATTGACTTAAATTTAAAAGTTACTTAATTACTTTCATATATAAGTTGGTTGGAAAAACTGTAAAGTAGAACATGACACTGTGCCTGGGAGCTGGCTTCAAGGGGATGGAATAGCTATTATCTCAGACCCTTGGGTAATGATCTCATCTGGGAGGCAGAGTAATTAGAAAGTTATACTAAATGCAATATCTGTATACAAGAAAAAATTATAGACAAAGGCCTATGGAATCAAGAATCTTATTCAAAAATATGAAGTCTTCTGTAATCAACTGCATTAATTCATACTGAGTGAATGTTGAATGGTTAAAGGCAGTAGTTCTTACAAAATTTTTTAAAATGATATCAATAATAAAATGATTAATAAAATCCTCATGGTTGAGGAAAATTTTTAAATATGACTTGTGCCATTATTCTTTTTTTATATGATAAATTTTCTCAAGTTACCATAGAATGCTTTGTTCTTTGCTAAAACTTGGGAAAAGGCTGATTTTCAAGAAACCCTTTAGGGTTAGATGAGTTTATAATATAAAGTTTAAAATTAATTTTGCCATGAAAATAGATAATATTTGGCTAATTTTCTGTTTTCATTGATAAAAAACAATTTAATCCTAGAGTTAAATTACTTGTCCAAGACGACTATAATTTATCAGGATTCTAATCAGTATTCCATATTACCCATTCCCGTCCTTTATAATACCAAATCCAAAACATTGTAAGAACATTCTGACAAAGGAGTCAAAGAAAAATTTGAAAGAAAACCAAAGAATAATGACCATTAAAACTTGGCTTGTCCATTATGTACATTAAGAGAGCATGATCTTGGATAATTAAGCTCAAAGTAATTCTGAGAACTCATTTTTTAAAAAAATTTTGTCTTCCTCCTTGTCTTTATTTGAGATGAAGACATTTTAATCAGGATATTACATTACCAAAGAATTAATGAGTAATCTGATAAAAATATCTTCATTCTTGTTAAATGTATTAACATAAGAAATTCTGTTCTGTTCATTATACTAGATTAAAACTTCTCAGATTGCTTTTTGAAAATCTAGTTTGAAATCCTATCAGCAAAGTTAAAAGGAGAAAAGCATTTATATGGCAGTTCTGTAGTGAGCTGTAAAAGTAGAAAGCATCTAATTATACTAATGATTTGTAAAATAGTTTATCCATTTTTTAAAATTAGTAATAGTCAATGACAAATATCACATTTAAAAAGAATGAAAAAAATGAGTATCTGAAGTATGATTTTTTTGTTTTCTTAAATGTCCTTAATTTAAACCATTAATTTTTACATAGTTATCTTAATCCAAAATTTATTATTTTTACTACTAGACAAAAAAAGATATGTGTCCAAAAAAGCCTTGTGTCATTTGTGAAATAAATTCCCTCTAACTTTCATTTAAAATATAATAGATATTTTTTGTGCTATGGGAAATATAAAAAAACTGAAAGAAGAAATTAAAAGATTACACATAGTTATCTAATTACAAATAACAAGGGGGAACTTTTTTTTCTTTTATTTTTTGACTTCTTTCTATGCATAGATTAGCTGTAATTAGAAAGTAGTTATGACTCAATCTCCTAATTCTTAACTTAATATTATAGCATAAGTATTTAGTTTTTAAAACTCCTTAAGTAATATTTGAGCAGATGACTAATAGGCCACTGTATGTACATCTATCAGAATACCCACTGATGCATGTATACCCACTTATACATCTACTAACACATACACTCACATACACACATGTATTCAGATGAAGGAGGGGGTATGGTATGGTAACTATATATACAACCACAAATATTTGTATTCTAGATTATAGATTATACATATGGAATTTCTTTTGAAAACAAATGTAACCTGGACTATAATTTTGGCTTTTGATATTAGAACCGTGTCTTTTGTAAATGATTTTTATTTAGGAGACCATTCCAACCAAAATAATATAATATTTTTTGAAATATTAAAATATGATTCCTGGATAATATTCTGAATCTATCCAAACAATAAATCAAACATTATACAGTGTAGAATTTTCAAGCAACATTACTAAATTCCAAATGAAAGCCATTGTCTATACTGGTCAATGAGTAATTTAAGACATCTTGATAAGCATAATTGATGATGTTACAGAATTTATCCTTCTTGCCACAGATATGAAGAAATTACCATTGCATTTTTCCCTTTCACAGATGTTCTGTAGAAACACCTGCCATGTGTATGGACTCTCATTGTACAGATATTTATAAGAGAATTGCTCTAGTTATCAGATTCCTTTCTAATTATTTACTTAGGTCCTGTGCTTTTTTTTTTTTTTTTTTTGGTACTGGGGATTGAATCCAGGTGTGCTTAACCACTGAGCAACATACCCATCTCTTTTTATTATTTATTTTGAGTCAGGGTCTCTCTAAGTTGCTTAGGGCCTCACTAAGTTACTAAGGCTGGCCTTGAACTTATGATCCTCGTTCCTTAGGTTCCTGAGTTGTTGGGATTACAGGTTTGTATCATCATGCCAGACTTCATTATGACATTTCTTGACTAATAAATGGAGAAGACTTTTGTTGTCATTGCTGTATTCTGAAAGAGATTATAAGATGTTTTGACAACCTTATGAACTGAATGAGTGGACCACAAAATGTTATTTACCCATTATAACAGATCTAGGTTACTACAAGTAAATCATCCATCATGTTCAGCTTTTAAATTCACAGACATTATACAATTTATATTTTAAGCCTTATGAAATAAAATAGTCAAATTCATAAATACTCTGGACTTAATTTCATAAAAAAGTTAAGGAGACATGATGAAGTGAAATATTTTAATTTAGGGAATCTCAAAGTTTGTATCTCAATGAAAGCAAACTTTCATATGTACCTACTATTGCTTGTGGGGACTGTCTCCTGTTTATTTTCTTAAGGTGGGAAATCTAGTTTCAACAAGTCTCAACAGAATTATTTAAGGCAATGGATAAAATATTATCAGAAGTCCCTTTTATGTTTAATGTCAGTAGTTTAAATAAACTTGCAAGGTGGGGAGGGAAAGGAAAGAATGAAGGGAAGAAAGAGGGAGAAAAGGATAAAGGAAAGAAAGTAGGATGAATAAAGGAAGGAAGAAAAGAAGGAAGAAAGGAAGGAAGAGAGAGGGGGAGGGAGAAGAAATGAGGACACTTTCACATCAAGAATGATGACTTTTATAGAAATATTCCTTCAGGAATATCAGTTAAAAGGCTTCTTTTCATTCTAGGAAATCTGTTTTAGAACATTATAGTGGCAGTAGCTCAGTGGGTAATAATTTCAGTTATTAAGATGTTTTCATTATTAAGCCAAAACATCCATCTGAAGGGAGCTGATTACTCAGTGGTATGTCTAAAACGTGTATAATTTTGTTCTTCAGCAGTTGTGATATGATAAGACTTCATCTAGAGAGAAATGGGCTTTTAAATTACTAGAAAGGCAGTGTAAATAAAATGAGAGCATTTATATTTTACTTTTCGCTTACAAAGCACTTTTTATATTCTTAAGCCACATATGCATTCATATATCTATATTCATAGTTGATTTAAATAGTTGATTTAATATTTATGCTTATCTATCCTCTATTCTAATACAATGATTAGAATCTTGTATAAAAATTTTAAAACTAGAATCTCTTAAAATTCAAACTAGAGTGATAGAAAATCTTCTAACTCATATAAAGCAGGTTTGTTTCTTGATTACACCCTTAAAGTAAGATGATAATCTATTCTTAAGAGTGAAATGCTATAAGACAAAAAGAATCAAAGGAAATATCGTAAACCAGAAACTACTTCAAATATTTCACTAGTGCTGAGCAAAATGTTTGTCAAGTATTATTGGAAGCCTGGGCAAAGCCCTCTTGATTTGACAGGCTATAGCTTTAAGATTGTTAATCTGAATCTTGGCTAAATGCTTTTTCACTAAAAGATGTTTATTAAAAGAAAATAGAAAGTTAGAGCTCTAAGATGGCTCAGGATTCTTGTGACTTAGCTAAGTTTAAAAGGCATCCTTCATTGCTTTGACATGTTTATGGAAAAAAAAATCTGTTGATTCACATTGTAGCTTCCGGTGAGTGCTTTTATAGTCATTATTTTTTGTTTATTTTATTTATAACTAAGACAATCATAATTCTTATTGTTTATGCTATCAAGTATCATATGAATATATTTCTTTGATGGGAGAATGAGTTCCAGATAAAATTAAACCAACAAACATTCATAACCTTCCAGTTATCCTTTTTTCTATCTTATGCAGTGCCTACTTTCTACAGACTTAAGCTACTGTGGATTATGCAAAAAAAAGGTATATTCTTAAGGAATTTACAGTTTCATATTAGAGATAAATCACAAAATGTATAACACAAAGTTGGAGTTAGTGAAAGGCTGAGTATTTATCAGAAGGAAAGCTATAATGTTCATAAAAATGTTAGAGCTGGGGGTGTAGTCAGTGGTAGAACACTTGCCTAGCATGCATGAGGCCCTGGGTTCAATCCCCAGTACTAGAAAAAGAACAATTTTGTAACCCTTTCCAATCATTTATGACAGCAGAAATTAAAAGTCCAGTGATAGACATGTTTTCATAAAAATGTTAAGCTGGGGACTAACATTGTCTGTGTTTCAAAGGTTTTTTTAATATATTTTAATATATCAAAATAATAATTTTGATATATTATATCAAAATATAATAAAAAACATTAGAATAGTTTTATTGCAGTATCTTTGTAGTTCATTTGTAACCTACTTTTAAAAATTAGAAAATTTCTTATTACATTTTACAAGATATTTAGCTTATCCAAGTTTTCCAGAGGCAGTTTGAAATAGTCATTCACCAAAAAGTAGATTGTTTTAACTGGTATCTGATATAATTGATATAACCCTATAAATTAGAATATATCAGCTGGGACCAAAGGACAGTATATAAAAGGAGTTTAATTTACAATTATTGAGGGTAGAATGAATAAGATTTAGTGTTGGATTAGATATAAGGGTGTAAGAGTGAAAAGAAGAGAATTATTTAGAACAGGGGTTAACAAATGTTTTGTAAAGGACCAGATAGTAAAGAGATCTTGATTGTAGCTACTCAGTTATGTTGTTATATGTGAAAACAGTCATGGGCAATATAGTACATGCAAGAATAGGTGTGACTGTGTTCCCCCTCAAAAGTCCTTATTTTGTACCAGAATAACCTTATTGAAACCTCATAACTCTACGAAGTAAGTAGTTATCCCTACTTTATGGAGGGTTTGCACTAGGGTTTCTCAAACTCAGTGCTACTGACATTTTGACCATATAGTTCTTAGTTGCAGGAATTGTTCTGCACATTGTAAGATATTTACCAGTATCCCTGGCCTCTACCCAGCAGACACCAGTAGCCAATCCTTTAGTCATAAAAAAAAAAATTGTTTCTGGACACTGTCAGTATCTCCTGGTTGACAACAGAAGAGGAGATGCAAGGCTTAGAGAGATTATATAATTTATCTGAGACCCTAAAGACAGAACTTGCACCTGGGTGATTTTTTTCAAAAGCCATTTGTTGTACACTATGCTAATTACATTTTTCTTAAAAGTTTCCCATAAAAGAGAATTTACTCTTGAGACTATTGCTCAGATTTCCAAGTTAATGACTTTCATTTCCAAGTTAACAACTTTCATTTTCATCTAAATCTACATCTTTGAACTCTCCAGATCCATATTGTGGTCACTTTTCTCAGTGTATCTCACTTGCTCCTCAAATTCAGCTTAGCCATAACTGCATTTACCAGCTTCAGACAAGACTTGCCTCTCAATTTCTCGTCTTCCCAATGGTGAGATATCTGAAGGCTATCTATGACCTTCTCCTTTCACCCTAGCATATCCAGTTTACCTTTGCAATCTCTTTTGAGCTCATTCCTCCTTTTCTTTTTTACTTCCCCTGCTGCCTTATTCACAGTATTGACACTTGTCCTTAACCTCAGAAGCATCCTCCTTGGTCTCACCACCTTGGTTCTCTCTCACTCTACTCTTCTGTAAAAGATTCTGCAAACAGGATACAGCTTTCCAGTTAGCACTTAACTTGTTGGTACAGAAGCAACAGCCTAAAGGCAATATGACAGGCATAGCACAGACTTGAAATCAGACAGCCTTGACATTCTAATGGAGCTCTGTGACTCTGACCCCATCATTTGGCCTCTCTGATTCTCGATTTCCCTTTCTGGAATATTTTGGGGTTTATGTCATCTGTTTCTACAGGACTATTGTGACAATTAACAGACATGAGAGTGTTAAAATAAAATCATGACATCTTAATGCTCAGAACATTTACAAGTTATCTTCTCTGAATGTTTCTTTCCACCACTGATCATACTGTTTCCTCTATAAATTGAACCCTCTCAAGTCATGGTTTTCTGGTTCTGATTTAAGTTAGTCACTTGGATAATTCCCATTCTTTTTTCTTGTCTACCCTTCCTTTTCAGGTACGTTTTTGGCCTTTATTATTTATTTCTGACATTTCAGAGAAAGGTCATCTGAGCTCTTTTCTACTCTCATAATCTTCTGAAGTCTCTTATATTTGTTTATTCGTCTCTAGGACAAAGAAAGTAATTGACAAAGAATGAACAATCTCCCCAGCTTTAATTGTCAATAACTAAGCTCCATGTATCAATTACAAGAGAAGAATAAATGTCAAATTGACTCTTTTAGGATGGTGATTATTTCACGCCTTGGGTGGATTTATCTCTGATCTGTATTTCTTAAGATTATTTCAAATCAAAGTACAATCTGGCCCAGAAGCAGTGCAACAGACATTCTCACATTGTCACTAATGTGTGTGAGGGAATGCTGTATAATGGCTCTAGACAATAATTTTAAAATATACTTATCTTCTGAATCTATAATTCTACTACCATGTATCTCTTCAAGGAATTACTTCTGAAGATGGGCAAAGCTGCTTACTGCATAGAATTTGTCACAAAAAATAAAAATTAAAATTGACTAGATGTCAGATTACATTTAAAAGTCTAAGAAGACAAAGGAACTCAGTGATGCTCATGCTAAATTGCCAGGGCAATGTAGTATGGTTATGTGTTCTGATGGGCTTTGGAAACCAAACTAAGTCTAATAACCATTTCCCTACTTATAAGCTATGTGTTTTGGGACATGACATTTTGGCTCTGTGAATTTTAGTTTATTTTTAAAGTGGAGGAAAAAATATTCCTTGCAGCTTTCCTATGAGTTACACTATTTAGTCAATCTTTACCTATCAATTTAAATCTGTATGTGCGTGTGTGTGTGTGTGTGTGTGTGTGAGAGAGAGAGAGAGAGAGAGAGAGAGAGAGAGAGAGAGATTATTTTTAATGCTGCTTTACATATGGTCAAAGCAGGGAAAATAATTTAGGTAGAATGATTTCCCTATTTAATGAAGTATACCAAGATGTCAATAGAAGAATAGTAGTTACCTTTGAATGGCAAGATTATATTTAAAATTTTCTCTTCTTTTCAATTTTTCTACAGTGAAGAGTTTTTATACATATTATCATGATATAATCTCTATTAGAAATGTAAAAACAAAAAAAAGAAGAGAAAAAAGTAAATCTTAAGAGTCTAATGAAACATGACTAAATGTAAGTTTTCATTCAGCCCAAGTGGGTTTCTGTCTAAATGATAATGTATTAACTCTGCTTCAGCATGGAGAATGTTCTCTTCCTTACCAACTGTCAAATCATGATTTGATTTTGATTGTCTGGTATTCATTTTAAATTAATTCAATTGCATGGTTGGGCAGGGCAGTAGACAATATGACCACTACACTTCTTCCAAAATAGTAAATTCAGAAAGGGCCTCCTTTGTAAGTAAAGCTCATCCTGGGAATGAGGCTGCATCATTATTGTGGCTGATGCTAATCCAATTCATGCTTCTATGCTGAGTTTCAAAATGAGTACCAACTGCTAGACATATTGAAAAGAAAAGGAAAGTCTTAGATCTTTATGACCCAGCTGGGCCTGTAATAACTGTCTCACCAGGGAAGTGTGCCTACTAAAGTAAGCATAACCACTTAACTCTACAAAAAAGTGAAGTGAATATCTAAAGCAGAATTTAACTTTCACTGATTGTCCTGTTGATTTTCATACTGATTGCTAAGCTTCTGTCAGAATTTCAGTCCTGGCATCCTTCCTTTCCTGCTTATCTCTAGGATATGAGGAAAATAAACATTTCCCAAGTAAGCAGCCAGAAAACACTATTTATAAATATTTTAAAGAGATTTCCAAATATGAAATTTCAAATGTTACCTTTTTATTTGAAGACAGAAAGATTGATATTTAAGATTTAGACACTGAGAGTTTTTGCATATTTCCTTATTCATTCATAGAATAAGTTTATGAACTCCAAAGAAATCATTGAATCTTTAAACAACAATTTTTAAAACACTCAAGGGATAAAGATGCAAACCTCAGAGACATAGTAAGGATTCAAGTATTTACTGGGGAAAAAAACCCCAGTATTTATTCACTGGTGTAAATCAAAACACTGATTGTAATTAACAAACCAAAGCTGTGATTATATCATGTTATTATTAAAGTGATTAACTGTGAACTGCAACATCAATTTCCATTCATCTTCTGATTGTCAGGGAAAAAAAAACATACTTCTGTCAATGGACATCTCCATCTGAATGTCTGAATACCACTTAGGCAATCTGAATGCCACATATCCATCATTGAATTAACTGATCACTTCTACCTCAACCTGTTTATCACTTGTATGCTTGATCTATCATCCACCAAGTCCCCTAAACTAGAAGCATTTCTCTCTCACCTCCTATATTTAATTATTCACTGAAATCTGCTTTGAACTAAAGTTTAAACTCCCAAACCCTAATGAAGTTGCTTAGGGCTGTTGCAGCAATATCCTAATGGTCTCCCTGCTTGAGTTCTTCGACATTATAATCAATCTTCTACTCCCTTCCTTCAAAGACAAACACAATGCAGAAGGAACAGATCTCTGTTGGTTCTTTATAGCCCAGAGAAAAAGGTCCAGATTCTTTTAGTTTGAGATACTAAGATATTTCTTTATAATCTATCTCCCTCTCTTCTTTCCAAACTCATCTCTCAGCATACGGCTAGCTGTCCAGTTCCTTGTCCTATAAACCCTCTGTTCTTACCACAATCCAGTCATCAGCCTACAAAACCCTTCCAATTTCTTTTTTTTTTTTTTGCACGCCCTTTTCTCAGCAACAGCTGCCTTTACCCCTCCTTTCTCCTTTGTAAAAGTCCTACTTAAAAACTTGGCTCACTTGTCCCTTTGTCCAGAAGGTCCTCTGGATGCTTTAGGCAAAAAGCATTCTTCCACCCTCAGGTCTCCCCAAGTATTTTGTTCCTACTCAAACTTCAGTTTCTTATGTTAACTTTCAGACCACGAGTTCATACCAAGTAGAAGATCTTGCTTTATATCTTTATATGCCTGGTTCCCAGTTTATGATTTGGTTTTGAATCTGTCCTGGTTCTTGATTTATTGCCTCCCAGCTCTAAATTCATCCTTCTTGGCTGCTCTCTGAAAATGGATTCTGACGTTTAGGTTTTTTTCTTTCCAATTGGCACTGAAACCTTGTCAACAGAGGTCACTGGAGAGACACTGCAGGAACAAATGATTTTGCTTCCTGATTTCAGAGTGCTTGGTGGGCTTCTCCAGTGTCCAGCCATCACAGTTACTTGGTGGCCAGCAGTTTCCCCAGCCAACTCCCTGTCAGGTGGTTTTATACCTGCCTTTGAAGAGCTTTTCAAGGAAACTTGCAGTGCTGATTTCCTACACGAGTTCTACAAACATGACATCACAGCTACCATATTGCTATCCAGCAAATTATGAGAGTGTCCTTCTCTTCCCTCCACTGCCTGTCTGGATAATTGTCAATGTCTGGAGACACTTTTGGTCATCACATTGGACAACACTCATCTAGTGGACCTTAGAGGGCAGGGTGCTGCTAAACATTCTGTAGTGCACCAGGCAGACCCCTGACCTACTCATCACACACATAAAACAGCCATCTGGCCCTAAGTGTCAATAGTGCTGAGCTCCAGGAACTCTGTTCTGTAATAAAGTTTACCTCTTAGTCATAAATACGAGTTCACAGTTTATAACTAGGGTGATTTATTCCTATATCTGCTATTTGTATGTTCTCTATAGAGTGTTCTTATTACTCTAATCCCTATTAGAGTTATTAATTATTCATAATTAACTTTTCCTCTTCAAATTACTATATGCCATCTCTTTCCCAATGGGACCCAGGCTGATCTAGGATCCCTCAAAAGATATTTAGTGTCACCATGTTTAAAATGGAGGATGTGGCAGTCCACAAAATAAATATAGTTTCCAGCCTCCTCAAGCATGTAGTTTGTAAGTCAAAACAAACAAGTGCTATAAATGAATGAAAAGGCAGGTGAAGGATGGTACAGTGAAAAATAATAGGAGAGTTAACTTCTTATGGGAGGTAAGGGAAGTGATCCAATAAATGCTCTATATATTGTAAATGAAAACTGAGTTAATTAATTTTTAAATCAATTTTAAATTATTAATTAATTAATTAATTTTAAAAATTGATTAATCTCAACTGTTTGGCCAGGATGGGGGAGGATTTGATTTGATGAGGTCCTTATCCATTTGGGGAGGCTTTTGGAACTCAAATATTTCACTCACTGGTCTTCTTCCTTACACGTAGTCAAATTAGCTTCAGATTTAATTCAATGAAAATATTTTAATTTAACTCAGAAGCCCCTCATTTTCAGGTGAATTTTTTTATTATATCATTATAGCATTTGTTCCTTTTCATGATTCTAAGCCTCTTGAAGGTATCTGCTTTTTATGCATTTTCATATATCATAATATTGAACCTAGAGTCACAGAGTAGACATTATGCATGTACTTCCTGAATGTGTGAGGTTTCTATCTTGGTCGTCTAAAACATAGTGTGATACTGGTGAAAATACTGGAAACTTGTGCCATAATTCCACCCCAGGATCTAAAGAGCTTAGAAAATTCATATTCCCTTTGGGAACTACCTTTCTCATTTTGAAACTAAAGGACTTGGAAGAGAGGTTTTCTAATATCTCATTCCATTCTGAAATTCTAAGATAATAATGAAGGCAATTAGGATTCAAGAATGTAATTTGAATGTACCTGACACTTCTGGGCCTCAGGTTCCTTTCCTATAAAATAAAGTCAGTCTACAAAAAAAAAAGGCTTAGAAATATATAGCCTTTGGGTTAAATGGCAGAGTTGAACTTTTTGGCATAGACAATATGGCCTATAAAGCTAAACAGATTTATTGTCTGGCCCATTACAGAGAAAGTTTCTCAAACCCTAGTCCTACCTGGTTTCTCCTGCTTCTTCTAACATCTCTTATATGACTCTTTCTGACTGATCTAGTATAGTTGCCTAAATTTTTCAGCCATGTTTTTAATAATGCTAAATTTGGATTATTTGGCCAATTAATATATTAATGAGGTTGGACTTTTACTCTGAAAGGATTCAAAATGTTACTAAAGAGAAACGCTCTGGGTTTGTGACACCAGATAAAAACAGGAAATTATCTGTAAAACAAGGATGTAAATAAACAGTTCATTTTTTTTACATATTTGCCTTTAAATCCTCTAAATAATTGATGTCTAAAGAAATAATATATGGAAGTAATCCAGTATATGAATTGATTCTGGGTCTTCTCAATGAGCTCTTTAGTCAAGAGTATGTGCTTCTTGGAAGGACTTGCAGTAAGAGTCTACTGTCATTTTAACAGGCACACATGATAAACAGCTGTCCCACCAATCTTTCTCCATGACTTTAAAGTACAATTACTGCTTCCAGACATACTTTTTCCCCCACTGGAAATATGCTTCTTTTATAGTTAGATCATGCTTGCTCAGGGCATGCTATAATTCAACTGACATCATTAAATTGAAATAATATAATGTCTCTTTTACATCTAAAACTTCTGAATTTTTATCTCTTCTGCTTAATAAATATTTTTTGAAAAGAACACCAGTCAATAACAGCTCCATAAAAAAGACAAGCACAAATGATCACAGCTGACACCATTCTAGCAAGGCACATTTGTTTTCTTATAATCATCCTGCCAATATCCTCACATCACCCTAGATCTCTTTCTGGAAAATGAACCAAAATAAAATCTACTTAGGCTGTAGGAAAGGATGAGGCTGTGAAATACTTTATCACCCTATCAGTTAAGCAACGTGACCACTGGCAATGTGGCACACGAATTCCCTGTAGTCCTATCATGTGGACACAGAATGGCAAACTGTATAAAAAGAAGGACATGGGCAACCTAGGTGGGCAAATTACCTTGGGTACAGGATCCTGAGGCTGACCTGATTGACAGGGTTACAGTTTTTCTCTCCCCAAATCCACCACCTACTCTCTCTCCCCTATTCCCTAATAGCATCTGGACATCTAAAAAATTTTTGGGGGGATTTTCATGATTTCTGAGTCTTATTGGGTATTTCATCAAGTTGCAAATAACTGTTTCATAGTACTATCTTAATCTCTACTTAGTTAATACCAAAATTAATGCAAAACTTGGATCAAAGTCCTATAGAATGAAAGAATGGAATTAGAGGTACAAAAATAAAAAGACAGGTGTGTGTCCATGGGAGGGGGAGAGTGTAACAGTAAAGGGTAATGCCTACAAAAGAGTAAAGGAAAGAGGATGTGGGAACAGGGGATAGGATGTCAGAGTTGGGAAGACAAATAATGATGGCATCAGGAGGATCAAGAAGACACCCTTGGCAGGTTAATAACTAGGCACTTCAGATTAGTAGTCTATGCATTTGCTTCATTGAAAAGACAAGTTGATTACAGCATGAAGGAAGGTCAGAGCAGGAACACTTGGGTCAGTACTCAACTTTAATACTCTGTTCAGTCAGGGGACAGCCTATTATGGATCACAGGACGGATTCAGTCATTGCTTGTTTCTGGCATGGCCATAAGCTAAGAATGATTCTTACATTTTGAATGGGTGGGAACAAAATCAAATAAAAAAATAATACTCCTTGAGGTATTAAAGTGATATGAAACTCAAATTTCAGTATCCATAAGAAAATCTTAATTTGGAACACATCCATGTTCATTTATTTATTATCTTTTTTGTTGCTTTGGCACTAAAACAGCTAAATTGAGGAGCTGGAACAAGGATCATTTGGCTTAAGATGTCTAAAATATTTACTAGCTGGACCTTTACAGAAAAAGTTTGCTGACCCTTGGTCCGAGCCATGCAGTTCTCTGTGGCTTCATACATGAACTCCTCTCCTCGGAGAGAGAAAACTCCTGCACTTATCACAGCCTTTCATTTTTGTTTTGGAAGGGGTGTGGTTTAGTGATCATATTCTTCCTTAAGCATGCACTTTGGTGAGCCTTTCCCCCATCAAATTATCAGAAACATCCATAGCTCCCTTCCTGGGAGGATTAGGGTGGATATTATTTTCTCCATATGTTTCAATCTCTTTTGACATTCTGGGTCCTGATGTATATGGTGCCCAGGGTGCTGTCTGACTGGCCCACTATGTGATCTACCTAGCCCAGAACATGTATTTGGAATTCCAACAGTTCCTGCATAGCTGAATATATGCAGCAGAAGTGAATGGAGAAAGGAACAACTCACCATAAATAAAAGGCTGGGAGATCTGGGAAGAAACTGGCAGAAGCCTTGTTTTTGAAGACTGATGCAAGTGTGTCTAAAGAGCTAGAAATGAGGTCAAAACCCAGGTGACCTGTGCATGGTAGAGTAACTGAAAAGTTGTAAAATTTTTACTGGTAAAGGAAATCATTCTAATATAGACACAGATTTGTATCTAATTGAGCTGATCTTATTCAGTTTTCAATCTCTTGTTGAATTTGTGTCTTGTTCATCTCAGCAGGTCTAACATCTAACATAGGAAGCAGGCATCCATTATTATCTTTCTTAATTAATAAATATCAATGTTTCATTGTCTGACTCTAATTCCAATTAGAGTCTAATTCCAATTAAAAGTGCCCAGTTTTAATACTTCAGTACCAGTTTGGGTGCTGAGAAATAGTCTTTGCTAATTCTAGTGACTTTTCCTCTATGTCCAACTTTCTTGGTAACCTGTCTGCTTATGGGCTTTGTGACCAGCCTTGGAATTATGAGATGCTCCCTTACCATTAGTCTGGTGGTGAAAGTGTTGGTACTCTTTTAAACATATGGTATAAATATGCCTATCACAGTCAGGCAACTATAGCTCTGGGAGGTAAAGTACTTGAACTATAGTCATACCCTGCCACCCCGGTCCATAGAGATACCTTAATTTCTGAGATTGCCATTTGCGATGCCCTACAATCTTGTTTGTCAGTCCCTCCTAATTTCATAATTTTTATGCTCCAGCACAATGCATTTCCTCTAAGCTAGTTCCTGTTCTACACCTCCTAGATTTTGTCTGAATAACACAATGCTCCCAAGAAATGCTAAAATATCAGTGTCACTGATGGAAAGGACCTTATATCTGTCATATGGTGTATGTATATAAATCATTCTGGGTTTCCTGGGGTTCCATGGAGGGTCTGAGGAACCACTTGAAGTTATTTGGAGACAGAAGGGAGATCCCTGGTTGCGGGGGTATCCTATCCCCATGACAGTCAGAAAAGTCCCTATGTTCTTTATAATTCATTTTGTTGAAACAATGACCTTGTTAACACAAAAGTTTGAAAACCATTGTTGATGTCATTTTAGCTTGATATTAATAGAGGTTAGAGTCAACATAAGCAGTGGCCAGTATGGCACCAAAATTGACCAACAGAATGGATGCTGGTCATGTTCTTTGCCAGATGTCACCTCCTTTCATGTGGGTTTAAGGAAAGATCTCAGCTATCCTTGGAGTCAAGGGGAATCAGAATACCAGGGTAGTAATTATGGATTAAGGTGATATTCCTTATGATTTACTAGTAGGTAGAAGTTACTGTCCTTGACAATGACCAGAACAGTCCTCAATGTGTCAAAAAAAAAATCTTAATAGAATTTCTAGCTTCCCATGACAATATAGAAGTAATCATTGCATAATTGATTATCGAATGCAGTCTACTTTGGTATTTACTTCTTTTCAAGGATTCTAAAATAAGGACACTACAGGTACTCATTTTTTTATACATTGAAGCAATTTATTATTAGATTGTTCCATTACACGAGATTTTTAGATAGTTTTCACAAGTTTTGGAAACATTACAGATGGTTACTAAGAGAAACTGTGAGAAACCAATCCTCAGAGAAAGTTTTTTTTTATATAAACCATGTATCTGTTTATCATTTTTGTGTTTGTGAATGAGCATTTCTTTAAAAAAAATTCTGACATGCATGATTAGTTACAATAATGTTCTTTTGCTTTCCCTCTGGAATGATAAAGCATAATCACTGGCTTATGTAACATGGTACCTAGCTTGTAAATTTGTGAAGGAAGCTCCTTGTGTTGACAGTTCTAATGTCTGCCATCTGTTTACATGGGATGAAGCCCTGATGCTTCTCTAATTGACCATAAATTAGGTATCAGCAGCAGGCTTTTGACAGGATCCTTCAGTTACAGTTTCTTTTTTTTTTTAAATAAAAAGCTGTGAATTCAACATTTGGTGGGAAGCCCAACTTCTCTCCTGAGAGTACAGAAATGTACTACTTAAGTTCAAGATTTGAACTGTCTTCCCTGTATTTATGTTTCAAGCTGGACCTCTCTCAAGGTATCTTCTGAGTATATATCTCTGAAGATAATATTATTCTGATTAGAGAGGAAAACCGCTAAATCCAAGAGGTGCATGTGCCTTTCTTGAGAATAGGATACTATGATGTCTTGAGTTCTTACTGCATGTCTTGTGCTGAGCATGCAACTTTTCTTACATTAAATTGCTTGATTTTCAATCAATATTTTCAATATTATAATTTATTTAATATTCTCCTATTTCTAGAAAGAGAAACTGAGACTCAGAACTGAAATAATTTGCCCATATTCTCATAAAATTGTTCAGTCAAGATTCAATTGGTTCTCTTTTCTCTCCATCCTCAGTACCACTTGTCATCTTTCATGTTTTCTAAATTAAAATTAAATGTATTTTAACTGATACATAAAAATATAAAATATCATATTAGTGGGGTACCATGATATTTCAATATTGGAATACATTATGTAATGTTTACAACAGGTTAAATGTGCATCTCCTCAAATATTTATCATTTATTTATGGGGAAACCATTCAACATGTTCTTAGCTGTTTTAGAGATATATAGTACATAATTATCTATAGTCAACCTACTGTGCAATAGTACATCAGGATTTCTTTTTCTAACTATGACTTAGTATCTGGGTTTTTGAGGAGCCAGCCATGAGGAGATTACATCCTCCTCAGGTGATACAACCTTGTTTTTGTATACTGCTTTCCTAGAATCTTGGATTTGATTTTTTATTTCACCAATTTTCTGTTTCTTTAAACTAGACATTTAATTTGTGTGTGTGTGTGTGTGTGTGTGTGTGTGAGAGAGAGAGAGAGAGAGAGAGAGAGAGAGAGAGAGGGGAGGAGAGAGAGAGAAATATTCTCTTGGTTTCTGAGGTTTTCCATGTTGTTCGGTAGATAATGCCTTGAATTTTTTTCCACTGTTTTCTCTTCCCTTCCCTGACTTTTTTCTTTTTTGACTGGGGATTGCAGCCATGAGTGTTTAACCACTGAGCCATATCCCTACTCCTTTTTATATTTTACTTTAGACAAGATCTCACTGGGTTGTTTAGGGCTTCACTAAATTGCTGAGGCTGGCTTTGAACTTGTGATCTTCCTGACTCAGCCTCCCAATCTACTGGGATTATAGGCATGTGTCACAGTGCCCAGCCTGACTTTAAGTGAAAGAATTTCCCCTAATTCTTTTTTTTTTTAAGAGAGAGTGAGAGAGAGAGAGAGAGAGAGAGAGAGAATTTTTTTTTTAATATTTATTTTTTAGTTCTCGGCGGACACAACATCTTTGTTTGTATGTGGTGCTGAGGATGGAACCCGGGCTGCACGCATGCCAGGTGAGCACGCTACCGTGTGAGCCACATCCCCAGCCCAATTTCCCCTAATTCTAAACTTAATACTTTTTTTCTTTTTCGTTCTTCCAGGGTAGTTCCATATTAACATGTAGGCTATTAACATGTAGGTGACTTTTAAGCTAATAATATGGAGTTAACTCTAACAAGAGTTCCTGGTCCACCTTTCCTAACCCCTGAAGAGTGTCTATCCTCAAGGGTCCAAAGTTGTACCTCAAATTAATTATAGTCTTACTGTATTTAATATGGTTGTGACTCCCAAACAGATTCTCCTTCTATATTCTTTCTACCTTTCACTGCCTCAAGGATATCCCTAATTTTCCCCTTGCTCTTTACAGATAGTGTGATGCTAAGCCCTCTGGTTTTACCTACTCATTATTATACATTCCTCATATAAATGGTCTCATGATCACCAACTGGATTTAGGCCACTAACCAGATACTCTATCTTCAGCCTCTTCCTTTAATTCTCTCTCACAGCATTTTCAGATTAGCCTACCATATACATTGTTGTAGAGACACTATTTCACCACATAAAATTGTCAGAGCTGCCATTATCCCAACATTCAGAGCTCCTGGTGAGTCCAGACATACTTGTGAACTTATTTGTTACATTTCTCAACTTTCCACAATCTCACTGGCCAGTTAAGTGGCTCAGAGCTTCCTCATGAATAGTGCTAATAGACTTCAGTGTGTTTATACTGTCTTTCCTAATGCTTTAGAATTCAAGTAATAATGCCACTTCTTTCCAAAGTCTTTCTGATTCTCCTCAGAAGTAGCCACTCCTCATTTTGGATACCTTTAAAAGTTTATTCTGAACTCTTCTTACTTCTTCCTTACATGATGATTAGGAAGATCACATGATGGTTATATTTTGTATGTACATCATCTCTAGTAGAGGCTAACCCCAAAATGATATCTGTAGTATACTTTTGAAACTTCTCTGAGTATAATAATGCTCCAATAAAGCATGAGTCTAATAGAAGAATACATGAATGGATAAATGTGGAACAAGGGAAACAAAGAAAAACTGCTTCTGAGGTATTCATAGAAATTACTATCATTTGGTATTTGCCTCATTTCTTTGATTCTAAGGAATCAGCACAGAGGGGCCTCAAAAGTAAGATTCGTGAATCCAGTGGGATTGTTCTCCACCCAGTGACCCTTGCACTCAGCATCTAACTCCATCATCTTGGCATATGATATCTGTTCCCTCAGTTTCATCCACATAGATGTTCATTGCCTGTTTTACAATTCTCTTTGGGTCAGCCACTCAGCTTTTCTGTAAACTTACCCACCTACACTGCCATGAGTAAAAGTGCCCAAGTGGGTTTACCTAGTATATATGTCCAAGTGTGTTCTTGAAAAGTCAATAATCTCATTTCTGTGGTTTAGCATTCAGGTAGTGATAACAGCAAGCCTGAATGGGTAGGAGAAACATGGATAGGCATCATGAAACACACTTTTGATGTTTCTAAATATATATGTCCATGTCTAACACTGAAGCTTTCTCCAAAAGTGTCTTTCTAAAAGCTTCTAGTATTGGAGTCTCTGAATGGGAGAACAGAGCAGATAACATACACATGCTAAAGGAATAGCCCACTTTTTAATGACAACAAGAATTATTCTTCAAAAAATTTACCTAAATAGCTGGTATTAGTTGAGTACCTTCTAAAGAAAAGGAATTTTGACAAATACTTTAATCACATGTCATCAGTTATCCTCAAACTGTCTCTCAAATAATGAGCTAACTAAGGTGAGGTTCAGCATGATTAAAAACCTTATTTAAAATCACAAAGCTAAATGGCAGAGTTAGGAACTTCCAAGAATAATATGGAATAAGAATAAAATATAGAACTCAATTAAAATTGAAAACATATGATATTAATAGCTTCATAAAATGGTACCTAATTCCCAACACATATGTATGTTGCTGATATGAATGTGCAATATGCTTAGTACAGGAATGTACTTACTCTCTGTCAATCACAAGGCAGGTTACGGCTTCTGCAGCAATGACGTTTGCTGTTCTCACGTCTTCCCTGTATAAAAAAAATATAGAGAGACATTAGGATAGAACAACCTTTAATATCAAGGAAAATTGTCCATTGTGATTCATTCAGGAAACATACTAAATTATATAAACTCTTCTGATTCAGTCACTTTCAACTTTAAGCTTTGTTCATGTTACAGATTTCTTTGTCTTAAAGAACCACTGCATCCTTGTCATTAATCGTGCAAATTCTGTAGTTAAAATCCAGTTATTAAAATTTTTAAATTTCGAGTTTTACTTACACAAGTGGAACAGCATTGTATATCCTCATTCCCTTTGCTCTTTGGGGAATTCATGAATTAATTGGATGATGACAAAGATAATAATGGGCATGAATAGATGAAAGTTTTTAAAGCATCTGAAGATATACTTCTGGAAATTGAGTATCTAATCCACTCATGTATGAATTTGTCATTGTTACCTTGAGAACAATGGATCTGTTTTAATTATTTCACTGCTTTAGAGACCCTGCTTTTATGTATCTAACTATTTGGCAATTTATGACACACAGCTCTTCATCCATTACAGAGCTTATGGTTCTTCAAGAGTATTCGAAAAATCTTAGTCACACCAATTGAAGTATACAAAAACTGTTTCATTTGTCACTGCAGTAATTTATCAACCTCTTTGACCTTTAAAAATCTGCCATATTTCCTGTTTTATCCAGTAGTCAAAGGTGAATGTGATAAATCAATATCTACAATTATTTTCAGCCACTAAAAATGTCATTGCATTATTGTAATGATAATATTAAATTATAATGAAAATGCACTATTTTCCTAAGATAAAAAATTCCTATGCAAATATAATTAATGATAAATATGTTTGAAATACATTACAGAAACAAGTACATACAATAAATATAAACAAATAAGTACCAACAATATAGTATTAATAATTTTATTCTAAGAGTCATAAAACATGTCTCTAATAACAGACTTTTAAATGATTCCAGTGAGTTTTTACATTTTTTAAAATTTTACATATACTTCTGAATTCTGTATTTTTCTGTATTTTTACCATATTTCATTGTTGCTATACCAAGATGGTAAGGTTATATTTGCTTTAAAGAAACATAGAAACAATCAGTATTTAATATTTGGTAAAGCCAGTTCCCCATCACTTATATACTTTTTAAAAAAATATCTTGACAGTACTAGCATTTGTCATTTCAAATAGACTTTAATCTTTCTACTTCTCAAGAAACCCATATTGAGCTTCTGGTAGATTCATATTATATTTATACATTATTTTAAGAAGAAAGACTTTCTGGTGACATTAATTTTTCCATGAAAGAAGATGGCATGACTTTCTACTTTTTCAGTACAGTTTTATATCTTTAAATAAGATTGCACAATTTTTTTCCTTTTAGGTCCTAGCATTTAATGAAAAAGTATTATTAGGTGTTTCATATCATGTTTCTCTATAAGTGACACTCTTTTTTGATTCGTTTCTCAATGGTTATGTTATTAAAGAAAAAAATCTCTCAATTATGGTACATTTCTTAATCCACCCATGATACTAAACTCTGTCTTGACTTTAAAATTTTTATTATAGCCTCATCGACTCCCAGTATGGTCCTCCTACTGCCTCCCTCACATTCTCTGCCTTGCAGCCAAATTGGCCTCCTTTCAATGGCAAACACATCACCTCCCTCCTGCCATGAGTTTTTCATAACTAGGCCTACAAAACTCCTCTCCAGCTGTCTGTCTAGTTCACTCCAGCTTATCCTTTAGATTTCAGGAGAAATGCCTTTTCCTAGGGGATGCCATCCTGAATTAACTAGGTCAGATTCCCTGTTTACTTCTTCTTATCACCCTACCTATCTCTATATGCAAGCAACTATCACCATTTTTAATTTATACATTTACTTATGTGTTCATTTCGTTAGTACCTCTCTCTCTCTCCCACTAGACAATGTTAGGGCAGGGACCATGGCTAGTTTTATTTCCTATTTTATCTCAAATACCTGACACAAAGGAGGTACTAAAAGTGTTTGCTTCAAGAATGGTATGAATATCATATTCCTGAGGTCTGGGGCAGTGAAGCAGAGTTGAGGATCTGGAATCACAACCTATGTAAGCCTCAGTGTCCTTGTCTATAAACTAGAGATGATATGAGTGCCCCATTCACTGCATGAAATTAAATGAGATCACCAAAAATATGTATGTCATTGTGCTAGGTACACAGAAAGAAGTGTGGCCTACTGTTTAATATTTCTAATTCTTCTCATCTCCAACATTATCTATCATGATAGCCCTTATGGAGGCTCTGTTTGGTGTTTTATAAGAACATTCCTACCCAAGACTAAAGTGGAGATTTTTCTTTTTGCTTCATAGCATTAGACAATGTATTTCCAACCATTATGACTTTCTTAGTTTGAATTTTTGGTAAACACTACAGGCAGAAAACATCAGTAATACCCACCAAGTTTTTCATAAATTGTGTGAATGATTTATTTCTTAGAATGTTATTTATGGTGGCATAAGTTACTAAAAATTGCTGCTAACCTAAACACAAAAACAATAAAAACATTAATATCCTTTTATAGAGATCATATTAAAACTTGCTTTCTATAACTATATTTTCACCTTGACTAGTTAGAAATTGTCCAGAGTTAAAAAAGAAAAAACATACACAAATATGCCTCATTTAAACATATATTCTGTGCATATAAATTTTTAATGTATCTATTACAAATATCCAATATTTTAAGATTTTATTATATTATCTGGCCTAAATTGAGTATACTTTAAAAATGGAATGTAATTTCCTTGAAACAAAAAAATATCAATATTATAAAACATAGATGAGAAAAAAAATCAAAGATCAGAAGAACGCTTTAATCAATAGAAACGTAATATAAGTATGGGCTAGAATCACCTTACTACATTAACTAGCTTAATACATTAAAATGACATATATATATATATATATATATATATATATATATATATATATATATACACACACATATATATNAATATTAAGGTAAAATTTTATGTGACATATATATATATATATATATATATATATATATATATATATATATACACACACACATATATATATATGCTAAAAGCATAACACTGGTTAAAGGCAATAAATTAAATATTTGTAGGGAATTTTATATCTGCCACTTACTATGCATCTAGCATATGTCAGTAACTATATTAAGCAGTTCACAAAAATCCCATTTATACCATATAACAAACTGAATATGTGAGGCTAGAGATTAGGTAATATACTGGAAGTCAGGCATAGCTAATATATGCAGCCCTAGGATTTGAATACAGATCTGTGTTCAAAATTAGTTCTTTCCACAACAGTACACTGTTTTTATGTTCCTCTATAGAGTTTAATTTGAAAAAAAAATCTAAATTTATTAAAATGCAGAATAAATTTGGGGCAATAGTCATAATGTCTACCATTATAAAAATGGTATTTAATTGTTAATAAAATCAGCACTAATATACTTATGGGTGCCCAACTGCAAAATGAATCTGATGAGCCATTTTGATTTTCAGCTTATCAGAATTCCTATACATGATTATGTCTTAGTCTGCTATGTTGCTTTATAATATTGTTACATAACAATAGAAAATTACTGAATGCCAAGCCCATTCTGCACTGACCTAATGTTGACCCTGCAATATCATTGTATTTCTACTATTAAGGTGCTTAATGTCTTGATGTTTCTTTATGCAGGTGTCTAAAAATTGTATCCCTGTGCACTGTGAGAGCTTTTTTCTGAAAATCTAGTTTTGAGATATATATGTCATGTTAGGAGTAGGGTAGGGAAACTTCTAATGAAAGAATATTATTGATGCAAACTGCCAATTCTGTGATTATTTGGTATGTTTATATCCTTTGTGGTCCAAGGGCCATGGTAAAAGCAAATACCATTTGGATTTAGATAGGAAATATCACACATTTATAAAATGCAGAGGTCCTAAAAATCTGTGATTTCATTGAACATTTCTAAACATACATAACTATTATCATATTGATTTCACACAGAACATTACCTAAGTTAGCACGGGTTTCAGTAATACTAGTTTAGACATGGGAAAAAGAAAAGCAGGATTGTATTATTTTTAAAAGTTGAGATTTCTTTCTTTCTTTCTTCCTTTTTTTCTTTCTTTTTTCCAAGTTTTACTGTTTGGCAAATCAGGGTATTTAGAATTTAGAATTTTTGTCACATTAAACTCTGATAACCGAGCACATAAACATTATACTGTTGTGAAAAGAACATGCCTTTGAGGACAGCCTAGATATGTATTTCATTAGCACACATTAGCTATGCCTGACTTGGAGTATTACCTAACTACTTTAATAGCTTCTAAAAACAGAATATACAAAACTTTGAAAAAGATTGACTGTGAAAGAATTTTATATATTAATAAGATAATGCCAGATCTATTTCGTTACAAACTTTCACTGTTCACATGCTGCCTCTGTTTGCTCAGTACACTAGGCTTGTACCTTTATAATACATAAATGTATGTGTATCTGTATAACAGTCCAGGTTTAACATGCACATTATCTTTAAAAATAAAATCTCATTCATCCTGTTCTGGCCTGTATATAATTGTTTTCAGCATGACAATTAATAAACATGTATTTTTGCAAAAGGAGCTACTGTTTGGCAGATTAACAAATAGTTTCAGAAACTTTCTATTGATTAACAAATAATAACAGTCAAAGCTATGCAGTTTAGTAGTGGTCTCTTTTTAAGCATCTTTGGAGGAGTTAGAAATTCCTTTCAATGAAATTATAGAGCATGAAAAAATCCCCAAATATTTGCAAACAGTTTTCTGTGCACTGACTCTGATATTCCTTGGACTTCATCACTGGAATCTTCATCATCGCTGTATCCCAAAGTAGAGTCACTGTCAGTATCTGAATAATCCATAGCAAGGGTTTGCATTGACTCTTCTTGTTCTGAAGCAATTCTCTTGTGTCTCATGACTACTAAAGAACTCTGAGGTACTTGGATATCTCAGGGGAACAAATGTGAGAGTGTATGCATGAGGCCAAAGCAGAACATAGTTCATGCAAAGTGGCTGTCAGAATAGGGGCTCTCCCTTTTCAGCTCTGGAACAGTGTGGCTGCTGTCAACAGTGTTCTTGCATTCCCTCTGTGCCAGCCCTCATGGAAACTGACACTCCTCCAGTTGCTTATGAACTCACAGCAATCCATGGGGCTGAGCCCTTCATTCTATGTCATGTGCACTAGTTTAATGTTCCAGTTAAGTTGGGTTCACATTAGACAAAGCAAATCCTTTCAACATCAAAATCGAAAGCAATCTTACCACAACAAGTAGGATAATCGAAATGTATAGGATATGACAAGGATCAAAGGGCCACATAAAATGAAATTATAGTACTGAATTAACTATGAAGAATTGTAGAGCTTCTGGCAAATCTGACTGTTCTATTTGAAAACTTATCCCGAAGCAGATAAATGTTTTTAAGAAAAAGTCATATTGGGCCTTTTATGGATTCCACTTCCCAATTAGTCCCAAAGCTATTTCTAAATGATTTATACCTTCAACACTCTAATAACACTCATATACTAAGTGCAAAATCAATTAGTACATGGAAATTATTACTACCTTCTAACAATGTTTGGCACAAATAAATGTTAACTAACATTATCAAGAAAGCATGTTACCTTTTAAAATATACTTTTTCTCTTGAAACTCTGTTCCCTAATTTCCTAGAATAAATAAGTCTTCCAATTCCTTTATGATACTAATTTCTCTGTTTATTTTTTTCAGATCTTTTCCCCAATCCATGGAATTATAGTTTTGTTTTTTTCCTTCAAATTTCTGATTTTGACTTGCTGTTTTCTAGCTCTGACTTCTCTCATGGGGGAGAACTCACACTATCCCATGTAATCAATTACTAGTTTTATATTATTGTCTTGAAAATATTTATTTCTAAATGTCTCCTGCCTTTTAGTGGATATCCTCATGTCAAAGTCCCACTACAACTTTCAACTCAGAACTAACTCATTTTCTCCTAACTGTAAAACCATTGTCTTCCCTGGGTTTTCTTTTTTGGCAAATGACATCAGCATTTTTTAATTCACCTAGACTCAGAAAGAATTAGATTCACTTTTTATGCTGCCCTCTCTGTCATTGCATATGTTTTCTCCTATTGATTCTATTTTTCTTTACCTCTGCTATCTATCCATTTTTTGCCTTATGTAATGGTTAATTTGAATTGTCAATTTGATTGGATTAAGAGATGCTGAACATTAAGAGGCTTCTGGGTGTGTCAGTGAGGATGTGTCTAGGAATGTTTGACATGTGGGATAGTGAACTGAAGTGGAGACACTCCCTTAGTATGGGCAGCACCATCCAATAAGATGGTGGCTGATGGAATAAAAGTTGGAAGTACAAGGAAGCAGCAGGAAATGCAACCTCTATTCTTCTTGACCCAGTTCTTGACTGCTGCTGTGATCACATGAGGACATCAGACTCAGTCCTTCACTCTTCCAAAACATACTCTACCAGTGATTCTCCAGGGAATTTCCAGAAGCCTTTGGTCTTGGACTCCGGTAGCATCATTGATCCCTCTTAGCTTCAGCCTCTTGTACTGCACAGCTACTGGTTATTTCAGCTCTCCAACCTGCAGATGACCTTTGTGGGCTTTCCAGCTTCTGGTCGTGTAAGTCAAAATAATAAATTCCCTCTTTATAATCATATCTCCTTTTGGTTCTATTCCTCTAGAGAACTTTAATACCCCTTCTCAGACCATGCTCAACTTTGGGCCACCATCATCTGTATCCTAGACCACTGATTGGTCTCTCTCAAATCTCCTGGCTCACACTTTCTTTTCCTTCTAATCTATATCTCACTTGGTCACACATTTTACAATACAAATCTAATTATGTCAACACTCACTGCACAAGAATTTTCAAAGGAAACATTCCCAGAAGAAATTTCAACATTTTCTTTTAAAATTTAATGTCCTCCACTATATGACCCACCATCTCACTGCCACATGAGCTAGTCTGTGCTCACTATGACAGAAAACTATGTATGTCCTTAAAATATACTGGCCACTAATTATGTGAGGCCTATACACATGTGGCTGGCTCCCCCAAGAACCCTTTATTCTAGTTCAAATGTTCATCCAAGAAAATTTTGATGATCCTTCAATAGCATTTCTAAAGAATAAGAAAACCTTTTGCACATAAGAAATATTTCTACATATAATTACATAAAAGGTAAGAAAAATTCAAAAATAACACCATCTACCAGAAAATAAATAACATTAACACCTTGGTGAATATTCTTCCAATTCTTTATTCTTTGCTATTTATATTTTCATGAATATAATAAAAATAAATTTTTAATAATTTCAATCAATATTTACTGAAGGTAGTTACCTTCTGAATGTCTGAACTTGCAGTCTAATGGGGAGAAAGATTAAATTTGTAGGCAAATGTTTAATTGAAAATGTTGATCAAATAAATCCCAGGCAGTCAGATACTAATAGGGAGGCTCTGACTCACAATCAGGAGAGCAGATGCACTTTGTGAGGACATTAAAAATTAAGACTTGAAGACTGAATTGGAGTCAGCAAGACAAAAAGTCAGAAGGACGGTATTCTAAGAAGCACAAACACCAGACACAATTGCCATGAGATAGGAAAGAGCTTGTTGTAATGCAAGTTCAGGGACTGAGGAAAGAAGGCACAAGCCAGAGAAGCCAAAGAAAGGAGAGCCACACCAGTCAGTGCCCATAGGCCACTCTCAAGATGCATATTTATTTTTTTTAAGGGACTAAACCTCCTTTACCCCACTATATTAAACAAAATCTTTAAAACGAGTTGGAAATCTTAAATTTGATTAGAGGAAATAAATCATACACCATGATGGAATAAAGGTCCAAGGGAATAAGTTTAGTTAAATATTTTTAGAATACAGATAGTGGCCCCCACATAATAAAGTAAATGTTACTAAATAGCTATTACAGTCTAAGGAATTTATATATAAATAAATAATTTCTTCTAAACAGAAAATATGAATTCTGCCCTTTAGAATTCTGTAAAGTAGAATATAGAGTAATGCAAAACATACATAATAAAGCCAATGTGTTATCAAGGATATATATCAACTTATGATCAATGTAGACAAGTTTAAAGCAGATTCATTTTCTGGAGTTTACTCAAAGCAGTCTATGGTTTCTCCTCAACAATACAGACTCATGATGTAATTCTCTTCTTGAGATAAAGAAAGAAGCTAGACTAGGACTTCAATTCAAAATACACTACAAAGATTGTTTTCTCTGTGTCCCTTCCTTCCTTTCTGTCTTCTAGATGTGGTCTCACCTTGTTGTCCAAACTCATAATCCTCCAGTCTCAGCCTCCCAAGTACCTGGGATTACAGGTATATGCTGAGTCAACTGATTTTTGAAAAAGCTGCCAAGAACACACAGGATGGTCTCTTCAATAAATCATTCTGGGAAGACCAGATATTCACATACAAAAGAGATGTGACCCCAGTAACTCACCATATATAAAAATCAACTCAAATGGATTAAAGAACTAAATATAAGCACTGAAATTCGGAAACCACTAAAAAAAAAAAAAATTCAAGAAATACTACATGAGGTCAGTCTGGGCCAAGAATTTTTAAACATGATCACAAAACATGAACAGTAAAAAAAAAAAATTTAAAAATGGGATTATATCAAAGTCAAAAGTTTCTGAACAGCAAAGGAAACAACGGAGTGAAGAGACAACCTACAGAATGGGAGGAAGTATTTGCAAATTATACAGTTGACAAGGGATTGATACCAGAATGGGCAAAAGATCTGTTTGGAAATTTTTCTAACAAAGACATAGAAACAGGTCTGTGAAATACTGTTCAACATCACTAATCATTAGGGAAATACAATCAAAATCATAACATTATACAATATACAGTTCAAATGGCAGTTATCAAAAAGGCTAAAACCGAATGTTGGGGATGAAAGGAGAATTCTTGAAAACTGGTGATGGGAATGAAAATTAGTACAGCCACTGTGGAGAACAGTATGGGAGGTTCTGCCAAGAGTTAGAACTACTACATGATGCAGCAATGAAATCAGTGTTATCAGAAAGACATCTGAAATTCCATGTTCCTTGATGGAAACAATCAAATGGCTCAAAAATTGTGGTATATATATATACACAATAGAATACTTTTTTAGCCATAAAAAAGGCAAAATCCTATTATTTGTGATAGAATGGGCTAGAGGAATCATGTTAAATGAAATAAGCCAGCACAGAAAAATTACTACTTCATATATGAATACTAAAAATATTGATCTCATAGAAGTTGAGAGTAGAATGATGGCTACCAGAGGCTGGGGAGAATAGAGAAGAAAGGAAAAAGGGAGAGATTGGTCAATATGTACAAGAGTACATTTAGGAAAGAAGAATAAGTGCTGGTACGCTTTTGCCTGGTGATGTAACAAAAGCTAAGAATAGCACATTGCATACTTTAAATATTTAGACAAAAAGATTTTGAATATTCTCACAAAAAAATTACATGTTTAAGGAGATGAGCATGCTCATTTCCCAGATTTGATCATTGCCCAATGTGTATGTGTGTGGAAACATCTCATTGTATTCCCAAATTATCTGTAATTATTGGGTATCAACAAAAATAAGTAAAATAAAACAATCTAATTTTATCATTAAGAAAGAAAAGTATTCTCTATGTAGAAAAATTTAAGTGTTTATAAATTTAAGTGTTATACAAAAAGTAATTCCAAAGTGTGTTCATCCTGGCTCCCTGGATAGCTATTTCCATTCAATGTATTAATTTACTTCCCAAGAGAATATATACCTTCTTGGATGGATATCCAGGAAAGGCATAATGACTAAAAAAGGGTTATTAAGTTGGAAGAACTCAATTTTCACATTCCTCCTTATATATTACTTCTGCTGGGGTGATGGCACAATGAAATTTTACTTGACGTGAATTTCACATTCTATGGCATGCTTCAATGACAATGAATATAGATATTTACTAGATTGAACCAAATGAAATTGCTTTTTAGCAGGTTAAAAATAGTTGAATACTGGCAATTTCATGTGGTTTAACCTAATATATGGAATTAGTGAAAGAGGAGGAAGAAGCAATTGCTATTTCTTTTTCTGTTGTGCTCCTCTTTTTTGACACTAGCTGAATTGAGTTTCAACAGGAAGTCATACTTCTTCCATATTCCATAGTTGAATGAATTAATTTCCATGAATTTTAAGATGTGATTGATGTTTTTTACTCCTTCTCTCTACTCATTACAGATAATTCTCTTTACATTTCATTATTGCTGGTGTAAGAAATTACCACTGAAGAAATTTTGAGAATAAATTTGTTTCTTGTTAGGGTACAAATGATATTTATTCTGTATTTTAATTTTAAATATTAAATTCTTTGCAAAGACCTTACAAGTTTAAAGAGGTCTCCTCAAAAATGATTTTATAGAGGGAAAGAAGATCTTGTTGTTTCATGTTATTATTTTATTAGCAATTTAGAAGTAAATTAGATATCATATTTCTATTGTTTTCTGAGGAGCCCATGTGGTCAGTTTTCTGAATGATTTAGATATATTTTAAGGGGAGAAAATAGAAGAAAAAATGTTGTTTTATTAACATTTTGTACAATAAGTCTTGTAGTATAACATGCTTAGATGCAATGATTTTTTTATAATTTTCCTCTTATCCCTAACTATCCCTTTCTCTGAACTAGACTTCATAAAATAATCTGGACTAGGATAAATCAGGTTTTACTGATTTTACTTTTCAGATTGTAATGCATGCAATTTTGTAATGTGATGAGCAAAAAAAAAATTGAATTTGAAAGTATATGAACAAATTTTTAGTGGGGGTTCATGGAGTCATAAATATATAATGAAATAAAATAATGCATCTGTTTTTTTTCCTTTGGTTTCCCTTCTTTTGCAGAATGGAAAAGTAATTTTTCAATTTTTCAAAGTAGAAGAAGTGAAAGCATATTAGAGTGATGGCTGTATCAATGGACTACTAATCTCAACTAAGGCACAAATGAGATGAATGTTAAATTGCACAGTCATGTATTTCAAGAAATTGTTACCTGTGTTCTTTCTTGTAGGGAATTGTAGGCAACCTATTAAGAGAGTGTCTCTTATTTCTTGTTCTATTGCCAACCTGATATATAACCTCTAAAAAATGTTCCATTCTCCATTTGAATTTTTCACATGTAGATAGGTGTTCAAAATCACTGCTGCTTTTTTAAAAAAAAATAATTAAGGTTTTGCAGACATGCACACTTTTTAAATGTTCTAATCATGATAGTTTTCAGTGCTCCTGAGATGAATTCATCCTGAATCCAAGAATATTTCTTTAGGTCAAAAATGATATTTTAAGTATGTAATTGTGATGTACTATTTAAATATTAAATAGCAAGTCATAGAAGCTCTGAAATAGATTTTCATAAAAATATTTTGTCAGTGACTAAAATGTATCACATGCACTTTGAATAAAAACTTCAAATGCCAAATCACTACATACAAAGTCCCTACAGTCAGCATTAATTAGAAAAAAGAAAACCGAGCATTTGATTTATCAATCAATATTTATCAATCAATATTTATCAATCAAAATTTACCAAGAACTTTGGCATGCTTTTAACTGCCAAGCATCTTTTATATAAATATAGACATATAATCATAAAATATTTAGTATATGTATGCATTGAAATGGTTCTAAAATATTTGGGACTTAAATATCCAAAATTTATTTAATATGTCAAGATTTTCCATGAGCTGATAAAAATAAAGTAAGAAACATCCCACTTAAAAACAAGCAAAACATGGGGCTGTGGTGTGGCTCAGCAGTAGAGTACTCACCTAGCATGTGCAAGGCCCTTAGTTCGATCCTCAGTACCACATAAAAATAAGTAAATAAAGGTATTGTGTCCAACTACAACTAAAACATAAATAAATAAATATAAAAAATGAGCGAAACAAATAGCTCAAAGAGAAGGAAAGAAAAATGGCTTTAAGACAATGTAGAATATCTCACACCTTGTGAGAGAAATGTAAAAAAGCATGTGAATACAATGCTGGTAGAAATGCAATCCAGTCCTACTTATTACATTTTTGTTGCATTTATTTATTCTAACTATATACTCACTCTTTTAGCAAAAGTAACATTAAAACGACACTACTACAACATTATGTGTAGAAATAACATGGGAATTAACCTAAATACCCACCAATGTTCAATTTTTTAAATGTACTTTTTATACAATAATACATGGATATGTTTCAAAACCATTAAAAAACTGAACAGAGCCTACATGTATATGATCTCCCATATACGTCAAGTGGAAAGGTCATAGTGCAGTGTATATATGTAATTGTATGTGTTGAATACACACATATTCACACAGAATAAATTTAAGTCAGTGGGTCTTTTCTGAATGCACTAGAAAAAGTAATTACACATAAGGAAGAGAATGTGTAATTAAAAGACAAGGAACCAAGGGAGAATATTTTTTAGCTTTTGAATTTTAATTGATAGATTTTAATTATGTGTCATGATCTTAGGATATTATGGTTTTTTTAAAAAAATAAATACCCCAAATAATAGCAATTGTGTCTAATAAGAAACTTCCGAGTAGAGAGTCTGTGAGAGTCTGACAGTGCTTGAAGGCCTTTTAGGTTCACCATGTGGCTATCAGAGTTTGTCCATTCCTGAGCTACCCCTCAAACCTCACCAAAATCATCCCCAGCTATCAGGAATAGAGTTAATTTATTCTGGTACAGCCCGATTACACTAAAGAGATACAAGCTTAGTGGATAAAAGAAGTAAATACATTTGACACAGTATCCTCCAGTGTCATTTACAGCTTTGCCTTTTGCCCCTGTTTCATTGGCAGCAATCACTGGCACTAAATGACAAACTAAGGAAGATATCTTTTCAGCAAGGACATCTGCTCTTAACACTCTTAGCAACCCTTAGCAACCATGAGGGTGGCATTTTGGATCTGTTAAAAAATTAAGCTACTGATTATATACCTATGTACATAAATATTTACGTAGATACCCATGGCTGTAGATAATAATTAATACCCATGTTTAATATTGCTTTGATATTATTTTAATATTTCCAGTAATAAATTAGAAATATTTTTCCCTTCACAATAATTTTTCATAAAGGCATATGAAATCTTTTTAAATCACATATAGGCATTAATCACAAATGTTAATTAACATTAAGCCTTTTCATCCAGAGAACAAAATTACTAGCTTAGAAGAACAGATACAAGGGTTACTTTATCAAGGTTCACATATCAAAATCACCACTAATTATCAGTGTGATCTGGAGTCAGATACTTCAGTTCTCTGCTTTTCAATTTTCTTGTTAAAAAATGGGAAAACAAAAGCATTTAATGGGGTAATTATGTAAAGAACAAGTAAGTACATATGTGGGAAAAAACTTGCTTTTAAAGTGCAGTCAAGGACTTGAGATCACATTTTTGAACTGAATTCTAAAACCTACAAAAATGAATGACATGGCTTTTTGCCACAATAAAGAAAAGAATGACAACCATTCATTTACTCATTGATAGAACAAAGTTAAATCCAAGTTACTTGGAATTTTAGATAAATAACGAATACTTTCTTAATATTAAGCATGTCCTATGTAATAATGTGCTTATAGTAAAAATTATTCATTGTTTATCTAAAATTCAAGTTTAACTGGATATCCTGTATTTTATCTGGCAATGCTAATTAACATTTCTGAATATTACTGTAAACCAGTAGTCTTAGATGCTTGGTATACAGAAGGGTAGGTAAATCACAAAGTTGTTGAAAATTCCAAGAGTTTACAGTCTAGTTGGTGAGACAGATTATTGATCATTATATAGTAGTATGATCAGAGTGTGTTAAAGGAGTGAACAGAGTGACACCCAATCATGTGGGAAGGTCCCAGCCCTGACTAGGAGATGGGTAGGGGAATAAATGGGTTGATGGTAGAAAGGATCTGGAAAAATACAGTAGGACATGATGAGTTCAGGTAAAAACTGGTGTGCATGTAGAAATGAGTCAACACAGAAAGTAAGGTGGTCATGCCACCAGAAACAGCCTGTGAAAAAGCATGAAAGAATATTGTTTATAGGGAATACCAAGTGATGAATAATAGCTGGAACCCTGGAAGCAAGTAGGGAAGAAATAAGAATGAGGTTAGCAGGGTTGGAACAGCAGGAATTACAAAAGGCTGCATGTTGACCATCTTCAAATACAAAATTTAGCATTTTTTTTCCTTTTACTACATTGCTAAATCTATATCAAAACTCTGGAAGGTACAATAAAAATCAGGACTAGAAGGAGGCAAAATGTGGCCAATATGTTCATCAGGGGTCTGGGTTTATTATTTTGCTTTCTTTTTTGTTGTTAAGAGACTAAAGGAAATTGTGTGGGAAAACCATTAAATCCTTCCTGGATAACTGTAAGAAACTGTTTAAAGTTAATGGCCATGCTATTAGTACTACCAAGTCTTTTCTCGCCTCCCACCAATTCCTCTCATTGTTCCTCTGCTCAATATGCCCTTGTACTTTAATTTGCATGACAATAATGGACAGACAGGTGACATTTGGAATACTTACCTTCAGTTCTGGATCCTGTAACATTGACTGGACACTGACATTATATTTCACCTATGGTCCATTTACACCTACAGCTCTGAATGCCAAAATGCTGGGGCACTATTTCCCTTACTATCAATGAATAATACTTAATTGACTACCTACTGTATTGGAAGTACTGGGAAGGCAGATAGCAAAACCAAGAACTGTTACCTTGAATTTATAGCTGATAATCACGAAGCATCTATGGCAACAAAGTAAGGTCATTTCGCTAACAGATGTGGCACAATTGAAACTGACCAAAAGTTTCAGAGACTTTAAGGCTTGGGAGAAACAACAATTACTGAGCACTTCTAGCCAGGTATTTGCTGCTTAGAAGCAAACTATCTAAATCATATAATCATGAGGCCAGCAAACCCTGGATCAAAACTAGTGAGCAGGCTATTTCTATAAAGTTCTCAAGCTGTGAATGTTTTTACACTTTTAAAGGATTATTTGGAAAAGTAAAAGAAAAGACAAAAGAAATATAATACAGAAACAAGACCACCACACTTGATACATAAAATCTAGAAAATTTACTATCTGGCTCTTTATAGAAAAAGTTTGCCTATCCAGGAATAGATGGAACAACTGAAGTTCAGAGAGTTTCAAGGATCTGCCTGCAGTCAGATAGATAAAAAGAAGAGAATCTGGATTTTAACTGAGATTTATCTGTTCTCAATGTCCACATACCTTACACAAATTGTGCTGTCTCCCCAAACTTAGAATTATCAGTGTCCATCAGCTCCAAGGCTATGGCCAAAGGGTCATATGACCAAAATTCTAGGGTCTTGGACTTGGTCATCCTTACTGTGTGACAGCACAAACATAAACTGATATTTATTTAACTGCAAGTCCACCATTGTGCAAAAAAATAACTTCTGTGCCACTCCCTTCCATTCTTCTGATTTTATGCATCAATTCCCTGAGGTCAGAGGATCTAATCAGGTCCACATGTTTAATTAACATTTCTCATCAATAACAAAGAAGAGAATCTACACTGCAGCTGATTCTACAATGCCTTTTGCAGACCATATCTTCAGTGACTCAAAGGAAAAAGCTCAGTAAATACAAGTGTAGGTTAATAAAATAATATTTGATAGTCTTTTAGAAATCACATGTCAAATAGCCTGCTAATTAAATAATGTCTTAGTGAAACTTGTAATAATCTTAATTAAGGTATCTAGTAGTTTAATTATGTGATGCTACAGCATGAGGTTTACAATCATCTTTTGCCACCTTCCCTCTTAATCACAAGGCTGAGAAATCTCATATTGCCACCAGATGAGCTATCATCTAGTCTTTGGTAGAGCAGTCAGTAATCTCACTCCATCAGATCCTTGCTATGCTATTTTCTTTAACCTGCCCCCAAGACTGTGGACCTATATCTTTTAAGAACAAAGTAGCCAAACCTACTTTCCTAAATCAAAACACAGTATGAGTCAGAGTTTTTCTTTTCTCCCATTCTTCTTATCTCCCTCCCTCTCTCCCTCCTTCCCTTCTTCTATTCATCCATCTATCTACCCTATTACGTACTATGACAGATATAGTGATATATAATGCATAGTCCTTACTCTCAAGAAATTTATAGCTTAATAAAGGCAATACATGAAGTTGGAAACAAATCTTTCTTACATTTTACTGATAATATTAGCAACTATAGAAATTTTAGTTAACAATAAGTGATATCGAGTAATCACATGTGCAAACTTCCTCCCTATTAAGGGATTTGCTTCTTTAAATACTTAATTTTTAAAATATCTCTATGATTTAGTTACTTTTATACTTTCCTAGTTTGATTAAGGTTAGGCAATTTTCCCAAGGCCATAAAACTAATGAATGTCAGAGCAGAGCAGATTCATATCCATGAAGTCTGGCTTTAGGTAACCACAAACTGTGCTTCTTGAACCATAAGTTTTCACATTTGATCTTCATAACAATCACAACAGTGATACATTTTTTAGAATGTCTTCTCAAATCACCATAATCACATTTCCATAAGAATGTCCTGTCCTCCAAGTCCAGCCTTTGATGACCCCTTCCTCTGCCATTAGGCTTTTATGTTCATAGCTGCTTGGAGCTAAATGGCCCTGACCAAAGCTAATGGATCAAATTCTATTGAGGAATAATGGGAATCAAGGACACTCTTACCTGAGGACAAGTAATAATGTGAGGGCTTTAGTTACTGTATGGACAGAAAAAGCAGCGAAAACTGGTATACAGGAAGAAAGGAGAAATGTAAAAAGAAACACTGAGATGACAGGAGTCTACTTGTTTTGAATGGATTTCTTGGTGCTCATTATAATTTTGAGAGGCCAAAGAATCCTATGAAACTTAGAGTCTGTAAGCTTTCTTATGTCTATTCAATATGGTCTCTCATGAGTCACATTGGCTGGAATTGGGCTTTGATACTTACAAATTATACAAACGATGCAGATATATGTCTCCATTTTCAGGTGGAGGAAAATGAATCTCCAGGAGTTTATTAAAAACCATAAAAATAATTATAACACAAGTGGGAAAGATTAAAATTTCACAAGCTAAGTAGCAATCCAGAAGGAAAAGAAAGAAACTGCATGCAGGTAGAAATCTAAGAAGGCTATATGAAAGAGGAGACATTTACTAGGTATATTGAGGTAATTTTTTTATTGTAGTGGTATAAGAAAGACTGTTATAAACAGTGGGGGCAGCATGAACCATGCTGAACTCTGGGGAGATCACCTTCACAGGAACAAAGCTGAATTGAAGAGATATGGAAGATTGCTTCAGAAAGGTGAAATTTCTGAAGTTCAATTTGGGTACAGATTGTAGCAGGCAGAGAATACAAGGCTGTGATATTCAGACATTGGCACTATCAAGTAAAGTGTGAGAATAAATCAGAAATGGGAACACCACTTAAGGAGTTCAAGGAGAAGATAAAAAGTGGCCCAAGAAGGAATTCTTCAAGATTCGTTTTGTCTTGGTTGGGTAAATAGCTGGTCTGCCCCCCCAGAGAACTTCCCACCAATACCCTCTCCCAAAAGCCAATAAGAACCACATCCACAAACCATAAAACACTGTAGACATCAACACAAAATATGTCGAAGTGATACATACTGTGCTGATATTGATCATTCTTTTCCCTAGAACACCTATGGTCTTAGTTTTCTTGTTCATGAAATATGTATCTGGACAGAGGGTGGGGATAAATCAATGCAGAAGGCTCAGATAATTATTTTGAAATATAGTTTTACTAAATTAAAATATGCAATAGTATGGCCAGGACAGAGAGATGAGGCGATGGTTTTGGGGGAGATGTTTAGGCACAGCCTTCCCAGAAAAACATAGGTTGAGTCTTAACAAAATAAAATTGAACAAATTATATTATGCACATGTAAAAATATGTCTCAAGGATTCCCAATATTATGTATAATTATAATACACCAATAAAAATATTTACAAAATGAAGAGTTAGCCAGAAACGGTAAGGGAAGGAGTTAGGTGGCAAGTGGGCAGAAATGTCCCCAGGAGAGACAGTATAGAGTTGAGAACAAGGGGAGAAACCACCAACACTCTTATGATTTTGGTGCTCTAAAATGAGAGTCAGAGGGTAAAGAGGTAACAAGCTAGAGAAGAGGCAAGAGGCAGATCACAGAGGACCTTGAGAGAAGTACAAGCTACTTATCACAAGATATTAAGTGGTGAACTCTCAAATAACACTGCACAACACGTCTCCAGGAAACTGTTCAGCATGGAAGCATTTCACCTTGAGCCTCAAGAACAAACTATTTATATCTAGAGGAAGCCTAAAGTTAGACAGGATTAAAACATTCCCATTGACCTACAAAACCTCTATCATCTCTCAGATCCTAACTTCCAGAATCATTTGAATTTCCTATTAATATGAAAGCAATAGAGTGGTGAAAATACTGATTATTACCAACTCTGCTAAGATATTTTAATAGGAATACAGACACCAAATAACCAAATTACAGAGTAAGAGTGTCAGCAAAGGCCGTCATCACACTGCCAAGGGAGCAAAGTGGTTTAAACAAAATATTAGTACAATACTTTACATCTTTGGGCATTCAGTATGAGCCAGACACCATGCCATGTTCTCACGTGAAGTTCTTACTTTAAAGAACATGTTATGGGAAACTGCTTTTCTAAATTACTTCCTTTGCCACTTCCCCTGCCCCCTAACTGCAGTTCCCTGTATATATTTTGTGATGGCAGGAATGTTGGCAGGTGAGTCCAACATATTAGGTTCTGGATCTTTCGGTTTCTAGATCATAGATTAGTTATTTGACCTCACTGACCCTAGGCTTATTTATCTGTAAAAATGGAACTATAATGTTTGCATCACATGCTGATGGAGATTCAACAAAGATAATCTGAATGACAAATCCTGGAACAGTTCTGGCACTTGTTGGCATTAGTGAACATTCCTTGGTCATGCTAAGTTAGGTACTTTCACAGTTTAATGGAACACACTTCTCTCTGGGCACCTGCCTTAGTTAGGTAATTCAGCTTTCGTAAGAGGATGGCAATTCTACCCACTCTTGGAACATGCAGTTCTCATGGAATTGGTCACACTACATAGCAATACTGCAGCTACAATGGTTTCAGGGTATTACTGGCAATGTAGGTAATCATGTTTCTATTGAGCAATCAGTCTGTTTATGGCTTTTGGACATTGGACATTATATTGCATGCAGCTAAGCCTTTTTTTCCCCTGTTTATTGGGAAGCATAACTCCAAACTGTGATCCAGCTCTAAAAGTCATACTGGACCTCACAGAATAGACCATGGCACTGATTTTATTCTCTCCTCCTATCTCCTCTCCCCTGCTCCCACACCTACAATTTCCCTTGCCCCAATTTCTTAGTGTATTTTTCCTAAGGTATTAATCTCTCTTCCTCCTTCCATCTTTCTAAACATAAAACAAAAATCCTGTGGGGAACAGGCAGAATCAAAAAGGATTACAGATACAGAGCTCTGGTACATAGGCCTTTTCAACCTAGCATCCTCACAAGGCTGTTTAGTGCTGTTTTCCTGATAAATACAAGGTGTGTCATGACCCTGATTTGCTAATTACAATGCCAAAGTGCACCTCTGACTTACTGAGATGTGAGTAGGCAGGGTACTGGATAGGGGAAGGAATGACAAGGGACCACCATCTAAAGTCAAGTGAAGCCTGTTGGCACTGCTGTATGTAACTTACTTGGGAGAATTGTATTATTATCATTATTGTTGTAAGGCCCTATAAAATCTTTGGGGGGTAAAATATTTTATAACTAAATAAATGGTGGTTGTTCATTAATTTCCTTTCCTTGACTAGCCAAGAGATTCCAAAATACACAATATCCTCAAATAAGAAAATTGACTTAAAAATATAAGGTAGTTGTACCCCTTTCTCCATCTTTATAGAGATGTTTTTAAGAAGCTGCAGTTATTCTGTTAGGAAAATGATGGTGTATCTGTTGGAAGGGGGACAGTATCTAAATTTTACATTTAGAAACATAATGTGGTTTCCAAAATATGAAAATTTTAAATTCTTGATTATGTTCCTGGCCACTCCCCTTCTAAGACTTGTGATGAATTTCCGAATGTAAGGTTGCACCATGTACTCATTAAAATTTCCTTGTTCCTCAAAATTTATACAAAAATTCTACTTTATTATTTTAATTGATTATGTACAGAAACATTTTCAAATGGAAACTTTTTTATAATAAACTATAATCTGTAAAATAGACCAATGCTAGGTTTTAAACTTAGAGAAATTTAATAAACAATATCAGAAGAGAAATAAACTAGCTGTTCTTTTGCTCTGATTATTTATAGTATACTGAAAGGGAAATGATTGGCCACATTATACATGACAAAGCAAAATGTGATCCACTTGGGGGGTGATATTTGGACTCATCCTAAGCCAACCACACCTAAGCATCTTTAACAGGTCATTGTTTGAAGATGAAATAAGGATGGGGTGCTGCTCCTCATCATGATACATATCATGGTGGGGGGCCAGGCAAATGAATAAAAATTTATGTACTGAAAAAATATGTATGTACTCAAGAGCTTCTCATGGCTATTTTCTTAGCTACATATGGATTAACATCTATTACACTGGCACATCCCTTGTGTCCTTGGCATATTTTCACTGTCTTAGTGGCCATTTTAATGACTCAGATATTTTTCAAGAGTTTAAAAGTAGAATGGAACATGAGAGGAAGCAAACATGTGACCAGTAAAACTGGAGTCAATATTTATTCTTCTGCTTATTAGTTCTGAGACATCAGGCTGTCATTTAACCTCTCTGAACCTTTATCTCCCTTTGTAAAATGAGTATAATATTTACCGTGTGTGTGTGTGTGTGTGTGTGTGTGTGATCTTAAAAAAATGGAGATGTTCTAAAATAACCAATGAAAATAAGACATATGCCAACAACTAGATCTATATTCCATTGTGTAAAATCAATTATTAATTAAACATTTTACCATATTTTGAGAGGTTAGGTGAGTATTCTAGCTGTGCTCTATTTTACAATGCAAATCCTATCTTCTATTCATATTCTCTAAATTGAAATTAAAGCAGATAGTAGCAGAATCTGGGAACTGCTAAGTAATACTCAAAGACACCATTGGAGAGTGACACATTGGTGATGAAAATCTATGGTCCAGAGACTCATAATGAAGCCTGAGCTTTATTACCTATGTGATAAGAATTTATCAAAATACTGTCACCTTGTTAGTTGAGTAGCTGCTATTTTTAAGAACTTTACAACATTTTCTAGACAATCTACAAAGAACAGTGGGAAAAGAGATAAAGGGAAACATTTTAAAAGTTCAAGTAATTATTTGCAGAGATTATTTCAGAAAACATAATAATCTTGCTCACATAATAAATATTTTGTGAAGTTTAAAAGAATGTTTCCCAAATGACTCTCACTGCACATCAGACATTATGTAAAAATGTCATTCTTCAGACTCTCAAACTCACTTGAGACTTTATTGAAATTAACAGTTTGGATTTTACTACAAGTCCAATTCCTTGACTGTTATTTAGCAATTGCGATACGGCAGATCAAAAGGCTACAGCTGCATCTTTCCCCACACTTAGATCATTGTTCAAAATGTGCTACTTTGTCAAATCAGGACTTCTGAGGTAACCCTTCCACTGCGACTTGAGGGAGCTGAGAATATATTCTACTTCCAGATTGTTCCTGGTCATTCAGTTGACTGGGAAATTGTTCCTCTCACATCTTGATTTCAAGATGAATATACATTATGACTTAGATACTTTCTCTTTATGCTTTCTAGAGCTAGTCACATCCAACGTGACCAATGAAACTCTCTCAACCTCTTCTGTTCCTCACTGTGTGGAGTGGTGGTGGAGGAGTCAGGACATTTTAGGACATTTAAAGAAAAAGCAAGCCTTCCTCACCACACTGGCATTGATGTGCCAAGATCTGCTGCACAAGTAATTTGTTACTAAAAATGGCTAAAGCATGCTCCTGAATAATTTGCTGAAAAATACACATAGGGCTGGGGTTGTGGCTCAGCAGTAGAGCACTCGCCTAGCATGTGCAAAGCCCTGGGTTCAATCCTCAGCACTACATAAAAATAGATAAATAAAATAAAGGTATTTTTTAAAAAGTCAATTACTTAAAAAAAAAAGAAAGAAAAATACTCATAGGCTAGAATAGCTTCAGGATTATTTATTCCTATAACAAAGATCCTCTCCCTACCTGTCACTATAATTTTCTTTAAAGAAATAGGAGAAACAAACTAGGAACAATTATAACTCAAATTTATACTGCAGGTTTTACTGTTTCTCACGAGGGCCATCTATGATTTGTGCCACAGAAGGAAAATGCCAGAAAGCACAGGCCTCAACTATACAATCTTGAGTTTGCTCACATGCTGTCTTACATTGCTCCCTAAAAATTTAATACCTATGTAAGTTATTTTTTTCACCAACTTGTGGATTTCTGGAGAAAGAGGGCTGCCAGATGTAGCATGTAAAAAATGTAGATTTTGCAAATATTACATGAAATATCCCTTTACTAAAAATCAAACAAACACAGCTAACTATCCACTATTTATCTGAAATTCAAATTTCACTGGGTGTCCTAGGCTCTATCTTGCAATCCTACTGAAGGAAAAAGTCATGCTAAACACTTTCTAAAAATATCTCCAATATACCAGATTCAGTGCTAGGCACCTGGAGGGATTTCATTAAATATTATGAATTTGCAATTTGGAGACTTTTATTATTTTGTTCTATTTTAAAAATAAGCATTGAAAAAAAGTGCATGTTCATTTTTCTGGATGATTTCAAAGGGACACTAAAAGAAAACTGTGGCTTCATTTTATTCTTCCCTGGGATCTTTCATAGTTCCCTGCTACATGCTACAAAGCCAAGAATAACTCAGCACTCAGCGACATAATGCTTTAATTCCACATGGCACTTCAGGGTTATTATCTCATCCTTCACACAAGTCCTTAAGTTTCAAATAGATTAAGTCTGCTTCTTATCAACATCTTAGAAATGTGTTAAAGAAGAACCAATTGTAAAACACAAGGAAACCTCCAACATAAAAGTTGTAGTATGGAGTATTTTTTTCAGAGTGACTTCTGCTTCCTTATGGAATTGGAGACAAATTCAGATTCAGATGTGCCTCTTCAAGTTGGTAATAAAGGAAAGTTGTTGTTTCTTAATTCCATTAAACAATAAGGCAACCATCTACTTTGCATATAAATTTAGTGAACTCACCCTTTTCAGATTTTAAGAACATATGAATGACAAAAGTCTTCTTTTCACTGATTATTAAAATAGAACCTGTGTGGTCTTTGTCATTTCTCTATGCTGTTTATTGTCTAGTTAAAAATATTTACCATCAATGCAGATCAAATGAAAGTAAATCAAACCTCAAGTCAAGTGAAACTAAAAAATATATTTGGAACTCCATATTCCTCCTCGAAAGTAAAGAAAAATATTGTACATTTATGGCTTGATACTGAAAATAAAAAGATTCTCAACTGGGTAGATAGAACAGTTAAATTCCTAAAAGGTTGATATACATTTGTTTGATCGGATCTTATACCACTGATACAGTGTCATAAATTAAGAAATTAATTTATAAAATTAAAATTTATAAAATTTAATTTATAAAAAATAACCTGAGTTAGTTTAGAGATAAAAAAACAATAAGATGTTTCAATTCATGAACTCTCTTAAAAAAAGAAAATGCTTTAATATTTCAGAGTTGGAAAGAATCTCCATATCTCATATAGTTCATCTCTGCTATCATTTAAATATGAAGTATTCCCCACTCATGTGTGAGACAAAACCAGAATTTTCACAGGTGAAATTATTAAATTATAAGAGATGTAAACTAATCAGTGGATTAATCTACTGATATGGATTAATTGGGCAGTAACTGTAAGGAGGTAGGGTGCAGTTAGAATCACGGTGGGGGGCAGTGTGTCTTTGAGGTTTATATTTTGTCCTTGCTGAACAAAGCTCTCTATTTCCTGGTTGCCATATTCTGATGATTTCATGGCCTTCTACCAAAATGACCTTCTACCAAAATGACCTTCTACCAAAATGTTCTATGTCACTTTGGGCCAAAAGCTATGGAGTAGGCTGACTCTTCACTGACTCTCTCAAACTGTGAGCCAAAATAAACTTTTCCTTCTCTACATTGTTCTTGTCAGTTCTTTTGGTCACAGTGCTGAAAAAGCTCACTAAAACAATGTCTTCATAACATGTTTGTATCCTCTTTTGAGGCATTTTTCCATGCAATGATAGAAAATTATTAAAACAATGCCAAATTGTCAAAAGTCTCAGCAGAGATGGTACTATAATGATTTCCTTTTTCTATCCTTCAGGGTGATAACTTCTTTTTTAAGAAATTATGATAAATCATAACCGTCATTTTATCAGATTTAGGATTAAGTAATGTTGGAAGGTCGTATGCTGTTTTGGATGCTGTGCTTCCATGCTTAGCATAGAAATAAGGTTATATCCATTTGTGAATGCCCCAAGCAACTTAATTTAAAACAATATTAAAGCATCACTTATAAGAATTGCATCTTACATAATACTTCATCAGGATCTTAGTTATCAAAATGACATTCAATGTGCTCCCATGTACATAAAATATATGTTAAAATATCAATATGAAATTACAGTCATCATTTAATCATTTGTTCAGACTGGATAATTTAAAACTCAGGATTTATGTTTAATTTTAAATTTGAGTTAGAATATAATTAATTCTAAGCTAAAATAATTTATGAGCTATAACTATATTTTAAAGTCATGATAGAAGATAGCTCATTTGGTCACAAAATTAAAGGTTGATTTTAATTTCACTTTTTAAAGACTTTTTTCTTGACTGAGCAATACCTAAGAAGATGTATAAGTCCTAGGATTGGAATTTTATCAACTTAACTGTTGACTTAAAGCTAATGATAACCCTGATGCTATTATGTATAAAGAAAAAAAATGAAGTTTTTAAAATATTTAATCTTAATCAATAATTATAAAATATTTTCCTAGATGATACACACAGAGAGAGACACATACATGTAATTATTTTCTGTCTATGTAAAATTTGGAACAACCTTAAACTTAAAGGGTCATCTGCATTAGATTCTGCTAAAGTTTGCAGAGCAATTGCCTTGCTCTAGGCACCATGCTTTTAGGAATCAAATGCATTATTGAATTTCATCTTTACCAAAAACACTTGAGAACAGTATTAAAACTCCTGTTTTGTAGCTGAAGATGCCACTGAGTTTTTTCACACCCCAGTGACTGCTCTATTCTTTGAAAATCTCTAAGGAAGTACTGATTGAATCATTTTATGAAATACTGAATTTTAGTGGCTGGTATTTTCATTTAATTTTGTTTGTGTAAGTTTTCCTCATGCTGACATCTTAAAGAAAGGGGCTGTTCTTATATAGCATACCTGGCAAAGAGGTACGTATACGAGCAGGTTTTTAAACAGGGTTCCATGAATAAACAAATAAATCACTGTCTGAAGGGCAGATAAGTTCTGTTGTTATTTTTGTAGCCTCCTATTTCCACAAGCAAATAGGGAGGGAGTGCTATTGTCTTTCCATGACATGTAAAATAATATGGGAGATCAAGCATTTGGGTAGAAGCAGTTCAATACTGTAGCAGACGCTGTCCATGCTCTGCCATTTCTCTGTGGGTACCTTTTACCACCATAGTACATATAGGCTGAAAGTATACTTTTCACTTCCTCAAACCCAAAGTTGAATCTTCTTATGGGGGAACTGGAAGGCAAATGAGCTTTCTTTGTGTATAAACTGAGTAAGAAATGACTAGGGATTTATGTGGACAGGGAGTGGTAAACCAATAACCAGGTTGCAAGAATATAAATATTACAATCCTTTTACAATTGAGCAGTACAGCTCAGGGGTATGTCATACACTGTTCCCAGAGCTCTCTGCAGGACTGAATCAAAATTAGACTCTCTGCAACTTTACTTGATATCATACCCTTATTTAGTTTCTTACCCCTCTTTATCTCTCTTCTTCAATCACCTATTTTTCTGGGCTCACACTTCTTCCATAAGCCCTCTTTATAGAAATCATGGTCTCAAGTTTTGCTTCCCAGTTTAAGACATACCCTCTACCATATAGCCACAATGCACTGAAGATCTTGAAATAACTGTGTGCTTTAATAACAATGCTAAATTAAATGACTCTGTTGTAATGAAATAAACTTATGGTAGACAGAATAATGACCTCCCAAAGACATCCACATCCTAATTTTAGGATCTGTGATTATTACATGACAAGATGGAATTATAAACTGTAAAGACGGAATTGAGGTTTGAATCAGCTAACCTTAAGTTAAAAGAGATTATACTAAATTATACCGGTGAACTCAATGTAATAAAAGAGTCCTTAGAAATGGAAGAGAAAAAAGAGAGAATGTTAGCATGTTGTGACATGAAAAAGGCTTGGCTGGCCATTGCTGACTTTGAAGATGGAAGAACATGAATGACAGAATGCAGAAGCCTTGAGAAGCTTTCTTTGTGTGTAAACTGAGTAAGCTTTCTTTGTGTATAAAGGCAAGAAAATGGATTTTCACTCAGAGCTTCCAGAAAGGAACCAAGTTTTAACACCTTTATTTTAGACGTCTATGTTCTACAACTGGAGAATAATCAATTTGTGTATTTTTAACCAAATAATTTTTTTGGCAATTTATTACAGTAGTAATAGGGTACTAATACAAATTATAACAGCTTAACTCTGGCTCTGGGTACTGGTAGCTAGGTGACCTTGGGCAAGACATTTTAACCTTTCTGGACCTCAGCTGTCTTATTGATGAAATAACTACCTTATAAGGTTGTTTTGAAGACTAAATGGGTCAATATATATGAATTATTTAGAGGAGTACTTGGCCCAGTAAGAATTCATTAAATGTTTATTACTCCATTACCGTTGTTCTGAAGTGCATTGTATTCCTGGAAAACTGAACTTGTTTTCCCACTGTGTTTATTTCAATCTGTGTAATGTAATAGGATTTTTCAGAAAGCTCCCATATGTTTTAGTCAGCTTTTCACTGCCGTGACCAAAGGACCTTACAAGAACAACTAGAGAAGGAAAAGACTATTTGAGGGCTCATGCTTTCAGAGTTCTCAGTCCATAGATAGCTGGGTTCATTCCTTGTGCCTCAAGGCAAAGTAGAAAATCATGGCAGAATAATGTAACAGAAGAAAGTGGCTCAGGACATAAAAACCAGAGAGAGAGAGAGAGAGAGAGAGAGAGAGAGAGAGAGAGAGACACTCCACTTACCAGATACAAAATATATACCTTAAATCACACGCCCCCAAAGAGGCCTCCAGCCACACCCTAACTGCCTTCAGTTACCACTCAATTAATCCTTGTAGGGGATTAATTAATTGATTGGATTAAACTTCTCATAACCCCAAAATTTCACTTCTAAGCTTCTTACATTGTCTCACACATGAGCTTTTGGGGGATACTTCATATCCAAGCCATAACAGCATGCAAAGTGCATGTAGGAAATATCATTCTGAAGCACTGCCTCCACAGGGGTCCATGTTTGGGAAGTGGATGAGATAGATTCTGTAAAATACATGGGTGGTTACAGTAAAATTATGTCAAATCCATGTTCCTTAATATTTTTCAGGCCAGACAATATTAAACCAATGAAATATAAATTGGACACCAGTCTCCAAGGTCTTGGCAGCATTAGATCTGTATCAGGAGTCTTTGAAATTTGTATTCTATTGTCAAACTAAGGCAGGAATGAAATAAAAAATAAATCCACTATATATTTTTATACATTTTTCAGAAGTATGTTACAAATTGCAGAGATACAGGCTGAGGTGAATTCAGAAAATTAAAACTAAGCTAAGGAGACACATTTATCACTCTGAATGACATGTATATGAACATCCAAATCCTCTAAGATTATTTATTTGCATATACCCATCAAATTGCCTTGGACATCGAAACCATAATAGAAATTATTTAGCTAACCTCTGGTGAATATATTCTGAGTGACAAAGCAGAAACACCAAAAATGAAAAAGAATTGAAAGCAGCATTAAAACTGTCATTTCCTTCTAGCTACATTTCTTTATGAAAGAAGCTTAATCCTACTCTTGTTTTGGTAAAATCGCAGTTAGTACTAAAGCAGCTATAAATAAAAGGTTGGGGAAAAAAATGAAGTAAAGGTGATCCACAAATGTCAACAATATAGACAATATGAAACCAACAAAACAATTTTAACAAATCATCCCGGAAAAATGTTCTCATTTTGGCCATAATTTCATGTAAAGTGAGTAGTTTCTTGGCAACAGATGTTTCTATTTCCTCTCAGAGGGATAAAGGAGGAGTTCTTGCACTGTTGCCAGGGTTTTGCAAAGAGTCACAGGTGGGATCTGTGCAGGCTGACTCATCTTAGCTGAATCTGGATCAACAGTAAAGCCACAGTGTCTAACTGACTGGTACGGCGTTAAATGTCAGTTAACATTGCAAAAAACACAACAAACAAATAAAAACAGAGGTTCACTGTATAGACTTTCACATTAAATCTACTCTGGCAGGTGAAAAATGCACATCCCTCACTATTGCAGGGTGAGGGGTACATGTTTCTATTCCCATGCAGTTCATTAGTGCTACTGGAAAGCTAGCCTAAATTCTACTTTCACTGATTCTGGATTCATGCTAACTCTACCCTAGAGAGAGCGTCAGATGCATTTAAAACAAACCAACCACTAAAGTACATCAGAAGCCCTTCCTTGGCATCACTCCTAAGGGCACTCATGTGCACTCTTTACACAGTACTCAGTTCACTGTGCTGCTGAGAGAAGACTGGGATCCTCTACCGGGCTGGAGGCCTATCCCTTGCTGCATCTGTTAGCAGTCCAAATCCCTGGGGCTAGACCCAAAGTCTGAAAGTGCCACTGTCACTTTTTAGCATACCTAATTTTTTGAAGGTCTTCCTTATTTCCTTAATTATTTAAGTATACTGGCATCATGAAATAATAATAAAATTAATAATATTAATGAAATCCACACATCCACAGGAGCAGAAGTAGCAGCCAAATGTCACATAATGTGCCTTAATGTATTGCACACATATCCTGTTTAATTCTCTACCCATGAAGAAAACATCCATATCTTCATTTTTCCTGAAGAGGAAAAGGGAGCTCACAGAATGAGATTAACTCAAGGCAGCTGGCTATTTGGTGATAAGTCAGGATTATTATATCAGATCTTTTAATTCCAAAATCGACCCTCCTTGTATCCAGGTCCCTTTCCTCCACTCCACTGCTCTCTCTTTGATTTTCATGAAACACACCAATACCATTTTTCTTTTCTTTTTTCCACTCTAGTTTCCACATATGAGAGAAAATACATGACCCTTGACCTTCTGGGCTTATTTCACTTAACATAATGGTGTGTCACTCCATCCATTTTTCTGCAAATGACATAATTTCATTTTTCTTTGTAGCTGAATAAAACTCTTTTGTGTATTTATACCACATTTTCTCAATGCATTTATCTGTTGATGGACACTTAAGCTGGTTCCATAATTTGGATTCTGTAAATTGTGCTCCTATAAACATAGACATTTATGTATCATTGTAGTATGCTAACTTTTATTCTTCAGGATAAATACTGAGGAGTGGTATGGTTGTGTCATATGGTGGTTCCGTGCCTAACTCCATTCTGATCTCCATAGTAATTGTACTAATTTACACCAATTATGCCAAAGGGTTTCTTTTTCTCCACATTCTCTCCAGAATTTATTATTGTTTATGTTCTTGATTACTGCCATTCTGACTGTGAGATGAAATCTTAGTGTAGTTTTGCTTTGCATTTCCCTAATTACTAATGATGTTGAACATTTTTTCATATATTTGTTGACCCTTTGTATTTATTCTTTTGAGAAGTGTCTGTTTAACATATTTATTTGTTCATTTATTAATTGGGTTTTTTTGGTGTTAGTTTTAAAAATTCTTTATATATTCTGGATATTAATCCTTTGTCAGAAAAGCAGCTAGCAAAGATTTTCTCCCATTCTATAGGTTCTCTCTTCATGCACTTAATTGTTTCCTTTAGTATTCAGAAGCTTTTTAATTTGGTGCCATCCCGTTTATTAACTTTTGGCATTATTTCCAAAGTTTTAGAAGTCTTATTGAGAAAGTCATTGACTGTGCCTCTTTTGTGGAAGTGTTGATTCTATGTTTTCTTCTAGGACTTGGAAGGTTCTTGGTCTTATTCCTAGGTCTTTGATCCATTTTGAATTGATTTTTTAAGCAGGGTGAGAGATAAGGTCCTAGTCTCATTCACCTATATGTAGATAACCAGATTTTCCAGCACCATTTGGTAAATAGGCTATCTTTTATCTAATGTCTGTTTTTGACACCTTTGTCAAGGATCAGATGACTGAACCTGAGTGGGTTTGTCTTTGTGTTTTTTATTCTGTACCACTGGTCTATTTATCTTTATTCCAGTACCATGCAGTTTTTGTTAGTATCTCTCTGTAGTATATTTTGAAGTCAGGTATTGGGATACCACCAACATTGCTTTTTTTTGGCTTAGAATTGCTTGGGCTATTGTGGCTGGGTCTTTATTCTTGTAAATGAATGTTGCAAAAGATTTTTTCTAGTTCTGTGTGTTGGTTGCAATTGGTATTTTGATATGGATTGCATTTAATCTGTTTGCTGCTTTTATTGTTTTTTATTGTAAGTATCCATGAGTAAGAGAGAACAATAATAATTTTGCCTCTCCATTTGTTTGTGTCTTTTTCAACTTTTTTCAATGTTTTATAGTTTGCATTGTAGGGATCTTTCACCTCCTTGGTTAGATTTATTTCTAGGTATTTTATTTTATTTTTTGAGGCTAATATGCATGTGATTGTTTTCCTTATTTCATTCTCAGCAGATTCATTATTAGTGTTTAGGAAAGCTATGATTTTTTATGTTGATTTTAAACACCTGCTCCTTTGCTGAATTTGTTTATGAGCTCTAGCCATCTTTTGGTGAAACTTTTTGGATCTTTTAAGTATAGGGTCATATAATCTGCAAATTTGACTTCTTCTTTTCTTACTTTATCCTTTTTTATTTCCTAGTACCTTCTCTTGCCCAATTGCTCTGGTTAGAATTTCTAGTACTATAGTAAACAGGATTGGTAAGAGTGAAAATGCTGTCTTATTCTAGATTTTTAAAGGAAATGCTTTCAGCTTTTTCCCATTTACTCTGAGATTGGTATTGGAGTTTGGTGTTTTTTTTATGGATAGCCTTTATAATATTGAGGTAGGTTTCTTCTATCCCTAGTTTCATCACTGTTTTTATAATGAATAGATGCTGAATTTTGTCAAAGGCTTTCCCTATATCTACTGAGAAGACTAAGTGACTTTTGCCCTTAATTCTATTTATGTGATGAATTACATTGATTGACTTCTATATGTTAAACCATCCTTACATCCCTAGGATAAAATCTACTTGGTAATGATGTACATTCTTAATATTTTCTTAAATATGATTTTCTAATATTTGATTAAGGATCTTTGCATCTAGATTCATCAAAAATATTGGTCTGTAGTTTTCTTTCCCTCATTTATCCTTATCTGGTTTTAGTATGAGTGTGACACTGGCTTCATGGAATTAATTTAGAAATGTTCTTTCCCTTTCTATCTCAGGGAATAATTTGAAAAAAGTAATATTGTAAAGGTGATCCTGTCACGATTACTTTGATCTTGTAAAACTGGACATAGATTGAGTTTACCCTTCACTCCTTTGAGATTCAGGTACTATATTAGATATGGGGATATAATCCTCTGTGATCATCTCTTTTATATTCCCACCCAACTCTTCTTCTCTAAAAACACCTTGTTACTTCTCCCAGGATTTCATGCATGTTGAAGAAAAACTAAAAAGTGGGTCTACAGTCATAGGTCCACATCAACATATTGTGTAACACTGTGATATCATAGAAAATGACCTTGGAAGAAAATTATCTTTCCAAGGCTTCTCAAGGGGAAAAACTCTACTTTGACCTTGATTGTTCATTTACCACATAGTCCTATGAAATAATGACTCATTATAAAATACCTTCATCTGTCAAGACAATTAGGAAGAGCACTACTATATGGTTTTACATATTTTCTACTTTTTTGCTCTCACTTTATACATATGCAGAGAACCCCCTCTACCATAGGCTCCCACAAGTGAAAGTCTACTAAGTGAACTTTTACAGCAATTATATTGTACTTTCATAAACAGATACTCCTTGTAAGTATTCTATGTAATTTTAGAATCCCATAATTACTTATGTGGAATGCAACTTTTAATAGTTCACTTATTTTATAGTCTCTTTTCTAATCTTGTTACTTGCTTAAATTATTTAAGTATAATTGTGGAAGATTAAATTAACTTTTTTTTTTTTTTGGCTAAATTTCTCTGGTGTCTCCCTGTTCTGAGTAAATCACTTCCTCACCGTGTTCTCACATATCTTTACATTTTGATTATTGTTTTTATAATAAGGCATCCAGGGAACAGGCTAACTATAGGCCCATCATAGATTTGGTTTTTAGATGCTTAGATTATTTGAATCCCTTTCCCATCTACTCATTACAACCTATTCACATTTGGAAGGGGATAAGGATGGGGAGCTCAAGGGCATACAGGGGGAGGGTGGAAACCTGTTAATATGTACAATTAACATGAGTTAATATTTATAATTAAACAACCTAATCATTTTGGAGGTTGGGCATAGGAGCTAATCATCCTTTCTAATATGAATTCAGGTGTCAGTTTATATTCTCAAATTAGTTTCCTGGCCCAATACAAATTAAGCATTCTCCTATGAAATTTCATAATATCTATGACATTATCAAAATTTCTCTTACTCTATTGTACATATACATATCTATTTTTGCTATTATTTATTTATTTATGTATTTTGCAATGCTGGGGATTGAACCCAAGACCTTTCACTTGCTAAAGCAAGCACTCCACCACTAAGTTTTACTTCCAGCCTTTCTACTCTTTATCTATAATATTGTTTCCCCATACCTGATACAGTACCTAAATCTCAAAGGTGCTTAATAAATGTTAGTGAAATGTAAATGAATCCCTACTCAAAAATGGAGCTAAACATTTCTTACTCCTTTTATGAAAACTTTATCAGTACTTCAGGGATCTTTTTATAGTAAGTAATAGAAATATTTATCCAGCATTCATGAAAAATTAATGTAGTATAGGGAATTGTAGAAACTGGCTTTATAAGGAAGAAAAGTCTATCAAAATATATTATTTTGTGACATATAAATTACATTTAAATACATATGAGGTATCCTCTTGAAGTGAAAATGATTATTGCTTGTTTTATTTAACAAGTATTTTCAGAACATGCTGAATTAACCTTTTCTAATTTTTCTTCTTTTTAACTTTCTAATTTCTTATAATTTTTTCCAACTGAATATTTTTCCTTATTAGACCAAAACTTATATATTCTATTTTTACATCCTAAATAATAAATGTCTGTACAGCAACATAATTTACAGAGGCAAATAAAAACAAAACCAGCATACCTTTCATAAAGAGCTTCTCAGATTACAACCTATATTTTAAGCCAAAATGAACCAATCATTATACCCTACTAAGTACCCCAGAAATTAATGATAATGATTCACAGCACTTTCAAACTAAATTTTGATTTTTTAAAAAGCCATTAAAAATATGTATCTAGATATTAGCCATGTAAAAATCACCATTCCATTAATAGTATAATTAGCTTTAGGATTCAATGGTACAAAATCCTGTGAAGACATCAAAAGTTAACAAGAAAACAAAGCCCTTTTATTGGAGATTCAATTAGTTTGCAAAAAAAAATGTTAATGAGTGGAATTTAGTCTAATCAAATGCCATGAAAGTGTAAGATTAAAATTGCAAAGAAAAAAGCCAAAATAAATACTGAAGCAAGATCTTATAGCATTAGTTTGATTAAATTTTGGTTGTCTTATCAATGAATACTGCTACAGAATCATTAAATCATTAAGACAAATAGTAAAACAATAATGGCACTTAATGTATGTTAATGAATAAATGCAAAATGATACCCATAACTTTGAATAGCTAGCTAATCAAATAGTCAACAATTATTATACAGACTAAAATGGACTATAATAAAATCATTAAAAATTGTACTTACCCTTTTTGCCTCCAAAGCAAACAGATGAAATAATACATATCAGAGATATACTGTGAAAATCACAATGGATTACTAAATAATAGCGAAACAGACATTTTAAAATGGGCCTGTCTGCCTAAAAGTGAAGAGGATATGTGGATTTGTATCATATATGCTGAGTTAAAATTTCAATTCTGGGTCATTCTGGCTGTGTAATTTTTGGGTAATTTTATTTAATTTCTCTGATACTTATCTTCTAATCTACAGAATATAAATATTAAGATCTACCCCAGAGTTGTAGGAATTGACTGAGATAAAGCATATCAATCCCTTAACTCTGCATCCAACCCTAAGCAAGCAAATGTAAATTAAAAAAACACAATCTTCACTGTAATGCTATATATAACAAGTTTCAATTTGCCTTCCTAGGTATTAAATAGACAAAAGGAGCTCATTTAATTTTACTATAAATCTACAATTTATAGTATATGGTATATTATATAATTTAAAATATATATTATGTTAACTGTATATGAATATAACTAGACATACAGGTTATCCATCCTACTGAGATCAGGATTCAAATAGCAAAACAGTAATGTCACTTAGTATATGCTAATGAAGAAATTATTATTATTATAAAAATGCAAGTCACCAGGAGTCTTCAAGTAGAATAAGACCGACTGCTGTCTACTGGAAGAAAGGAGCTATGCTGAATAAACCTGCCTCTTTTTACTATATTTTTCACAGGGGATATATGGAAGCAGGTCTAAGAAATGTGAAAATGCAACAAAGTACAGGAATCCCCTGACCATAAGGAGCAAGCTGGTTTATAGGGATCACATACTCAGAGGCCTGCAGGGGCTGGGAGGGACGGAGATGAGGATAAATAGAATATGTTTTCCCTTAGCAGACTGTGGCCATGGGAGATTGGCCAGAGTTCTCCATGCATTAAATTTTTAAAAAGAAGCCAGATATATTTATGTAAAATTCCCTTTTAAAATTTTTGGTAATAATTCTTTTAAACAGTAGGTACATTATAAATACATATCCAACAGCTACAATCTGGGGCTTGTTCTCATAGAAGATATAGTACCAAATAATACAGAAGTGACAACAGGCAAGAAGTAGGCTCTAAGTTTGTAATGAATATCAAGACCCTCCAACCTCTAAGCCCAGATGTTGTGCCCTTTGTGCACAATGCTCTTCCTCCGACACCTCTCTCATAGACTATTTGCTTGCTTACATACTTCAGACTCTTCCCTTTCAAGAGCCAGTTGCCTGGGGAATTCTTCCCTAGCCATCCCAACCACTCACAGCTACAGTCCCACAGCCCCTCACACATCAATGCTTACATAACAATTGTCAGAAACTACTTTACACAATAGTAAACCTGATAACTAATTAAACTGTGAGAAATACAAGAGTTGTACTCTTCTTTGGTTTTGCTTGATATTATATTTCTGATATACCCATAGATGATGTGCAATTCATAGACACAGTTCATCTGCTTGTCTTCCTTCCCCTCAAGGATGCAAGCTCCTTAGGACAACAGGGCTGTTTATTTCATTTCTGTGTCTATCAAATGGCTTAATGCTAAATACATAACAGGTATTCAATTAATGCTTTTAAAGTATGTGCATTAACTATCTACTGTTAGGCAGGGTTATAGAAATTTTGAGATCTAAAAATGAACAAAAGACATAAAGGTCCCTGCCTTCACCTCTCATGCTCTTTACATTCTAGTTTAAACACATCTGATGGTTGAGGGTAGACAATTAACAACTAAAATGAATACATAAATTATGCAATCTGTCAGAGGAGATGAGTACTGTGGGAAAGATAGAAAAAGCAGAATAAAGGGACTGGAAATAAGGAGATCGGGTGTAAGAGAGCAGAAATTAAATACAGTGTCAGGGTAATTTTCATTGAAAGGGTGAGATTTGAACAAAGAATTGAAGAAAATTTAAGAAATTTATTCTACAAGATGTATGAAAACTAAATATTATGGGCAGAGGAAATAAAAGAGTAAAGGCTCAAAGGCCAAAGTGCCTTATGTATTCAAGAAACAGCAAGAAGGCCCATAGGGCTCCACCTGAAGGAGGACAGAAGGCCAGATAGAGTGGAGCCTGGTGGGTGGCTTAAAGACGGAATGAATGAGTGATTTACACCAGCAGAATAAACTGGCCCCAAATCAACAGTCTTAGAAATTGAGAAAAGGTAAGTATAAAAGGGGCTCACACATTCAATTCAAATGAAGTTGCTATTGATTGAACTGTGGCCCTCCCAAATTTGTATGTTGAAATCCTAATCCTCAATGTGATATTTGGAGATGAGGATTTTGAAAGCTACTGAGGTTTAGAGGAACATGGCAGTGGGGTCTTCACGATGGGATTACTACCTTTATAAGAAAAAAAAAAAAACACACCAAAGAACTTGTATACTCCCCACCACCACCACCACAGGAAGGCAGCTGTCTGCAATGCAGAAGACAGCCCTCATCAGAACTAATCATGCTGGCACCCTGATCTCAGATTTCCGGCCTCCAGGACTGTGAGGAAATACATTACTATAACAAGCCACCCAGTCTATGGTATTTTGTTACAACAAGGCAACCCAAGCTGACATGGACATGTTAAGGTTTGCTTTGACTTTACTAATTAAATATCTAAGCAGTGGTGGCAAAAATAAAATAAATGAAATGATAATGTAGTTAGTAAATGAGAGGTTTTATAAATGAGGGGTATGTGACAAAGTAAAAGACAAACAGAGAGAAAGAGAGCACCAGTTTTCATGAGTATGAATTAATATATAATGATTAAGTAAAAATAACGAAGAAGGAAATTAACACAGCAGCTGATGTGAATAAATGTGTTTATAGTATCATTGAAAAATAAGGAAAAAGGAAAAGAGTATAAACTGCAACTATTAGTGATAGAAATGATTGTATGGATTGATTTTTCAGAGATCTAGGTGAATTCCAAACCGTCATTGATTTAAAACATCATGTTGTCAAACATAATAAAACCGCAATTATATGTACAACATTTTCTATTTTGTATTAAGGAAACAGTCCCCTGATAAAACATTTCCCCCAACTTCTGTATTTTTCTTTGTTAAATTTCAGTATACACCTCAGGGTACTTCAAATTGGCTAGAAAAATAGCACCAAGTTAACTTCTGAGACCATGGGGGAATCTCATTCTGATTTTCACTGGCAGGGTTTGGAGCATCTATAAGCCCTTCAATTGGTATGCACAGTCTTCTGTACATAAGAATTTTGTTTGGAAGAGTCTATAGCTTTTAGAATTTAGAAGGTTAAGCTCCAATGCATTAGAAAATCTTCCCAGATAATATCTACCTGTTAGGTTTCTTAAGATGCCTCAAAAGTTCCTATTTTTGCTTTAGTCTATACTAAAACAAACCCACTCTATCAGTTGGAAGTAATAAATGGAGGTAATTGTTTGCATAATTCAAAACCAAAACATTACTCACCCGAACTATCTAAACAAGGTAGACATTAACACGTTTTACTTTGAATGAGATAATGAGCCAGTCATCCATTTACAGCATCTCTGATTAGAGGTAATTTTAAAGGTAAAATAGAAATTTCTTTTCCTATAAAGCACTCACTTTTGAGGTTTGCTTTCACAGTGCTTTTTTTCTCCTTGCCTCTATATTTTCACAATACTAGGCTTTCACATAAAATATTTGTGTCAGCACATCTAAGTTTCTTAAGCAGCCAGAGCTAGACAAATTTATTTCATTTTTTAAGTCATTTCCTATAGCCAGTGGAAAAATAAAAACAACTGGGAAACGATAAGCTATTCAGAACAATACTTTTAAGAAAAATTTTAAAACATTTTTACTTGACTTAGTATAAAGATTGACATTAACATTCATCCAAAACTAGAAGTCACTACTGTAATAGTAATTTAGTACCTGTTGGTTTTTCTAACAATAAAGTTAAGTAAATTCCAGGAAGCCCAAGAGTGTTCTACATCCAAGGTCATCTTGAACACTCACAACCCATGAGGTGCCAATACTATCATTCCATTTTACAGAAGAGAAAACAGTTTTGTTCATTTATTTATTCATATTCACCTGGCTAGTAATTAGGATTCAAAATCAAGACTCCAAGCCTGTATAAATTCTGAGGTCAAGTTGTCTTATAATTCACGGAATTTTGCAAATATATCCTGTGAGAAAATCATACTTACTATGGAAACCAATTTTAAAATTTGTTTTATTTATGAATTGGTTCAACATTCTACTTTGAGTTTCTAACCATCTTTCTAATGGTAAATATAATTTTTTCAGAAACTTGGTTTCAAATATTATTTGCAAACCTGCTTAAAGCATTAATACAGAGATATTTTTTTACATTTGAATTTTATTTGTTGTACATTTTTAAATCCTCTATTGCCCTTGAGAGACTACAGCATGGATCAAGTATCAATCAAAGTGCTTGTCTGGGTAAATTCTTAACACCTTAGGACTATGCCTAAGGGGTCTCAAGTTACTACTCAGAAACATAATTATATGTGGACGGATGACCTAAGGCATCAGCAGTTTCTATATCACAGAGAACAGAATCAAACTTTGTGTCAGACTAGGATTTTTTTTTTAAATGGCATGTTGTGTGGAATATTACACACACACAAAAATATATTTTTAACTTACTGTCTTTCAAATTTTAGCACTCACAAATCCCATACTCCAAATATAACAAGCATAGGGAATTTTACTTACATAAAATTCAGTGTATGTCTGTAGTCTGTTATTATACCATGTAAATAGGATGCAACAAGTTTAAAGGGGTCAAATGGGACATTCTCACCTAAAGCAGGCATTGTCATACTCTATTTGAATTATCCTTCTTAACAGGTGAGACTGAGGTACAATAGATGACTACTTGTCCTACAATTAGGTCTGAAGAACAAAGCAGAAAACTGAGTTTAATACAAGAGTCTGAAATCAGATCCTAAGGAATCATGCTGGTAAATGTGAGCTCATTTGTACTAAAGTGGGAACTCCTGGTAACCCCCAGGAGACTTGTGTGTGTAAAATTAGTGAGACAGCCACATCAAGTCAGCTCAGCTATCCCAACCTCTTTCTTTATACGAAACAATAAATATCTGATTAACATTCACAAATATTATTATTACACACTTGGGATTGCTGCACCACAAGCCATCAAAATTCCATGCCTTAAGGTTTGCTTCCTTACTACTTTCATACTCCTACTTTAATGCATGATGTGATTTCACTATGAGACCACCCAGCCCTCTTGTGTAGAACACTTGTGTTGATACTTTTCTCAAATTGAGATCTCTACAAAATAAGAACAGACATGACACTGCCAGGGACTGTTATCCACTGATAAGAACCAATGTGGTAGGCCATTTTGCTTAAAATGCTTTAAAGAAACTAATTCATAAAAACAACTTTAAATATCTGTCCAAAGTGCCCATGTGGCAGGAACAAAAGTGCACAAGAGACATACTCTAAAGATTAAACATAATGTTACTGTGGTATGCAAGATTCCTGAAATGGCTCCCTGGAGATGTCCTTCCCAGGTCCCCTGAAACTATGATGAAACAAGTTATGTCATATGGTGCAGCTGATACTAAGCTAGGGAGATAAAGTGAACCTGTTCTAATCCTATGGCCCAATTAAAAAGCTGGGTTTCTCCAACTAGAAGCAGAAGGAGAAGAGATAATTGTAAACAAGAATATCTTTGGTGGCTTAAAGATAGAAAGAGTCCTTTAACAAGGAAATAAGACTCTCAACTTTATATGTTCAAGGAACTGAATTCTGCCACAAAGCTGAATGATCTTGGAAGATTCTTCCATCAGAGATTCCAGAGAAAAGCTCACACCCTGACTACAGCTTTTTGAGACCCTGAACAGCTGAGCCCACTGGTAATTCTGACCTGGAGAACTTTGAGTTAACAAATGGGTGTTGTTTTTAATTCTCTAAACCTATGGTAATCTGGTATGCTACAAGAGAAAATGAACACAGATATTTCCACAAGGGTAAACCAACACAGCATTAAAAAATGCACACTGTTTTATTGTTTTCACAGGTTGATATTTATTTTAAAATATTTTACCAGAAGGTGAAGATAAACTGTTCGCTTGTCAGCAATTTGTTATTTGTACCTTATATTCCAGTATTCACTTTATGCAATAAGCCAATTAATCCTTGAAATTGACAACATGCCATCACAGAACACAGTATAAAATGGTATTGCAATTAGTGGTCAATACCATTGTGAAACAACATTTGCTTGCCCCAAAGCTTATATAAATGTGTTAAAACCATCACAGTAATTAATAAATATTTTGAGGGAGACAATCTAAGGCTATGCAAATGTCATTTTTCATTTTAAAATTTCATGGATATTTTTACCACCTTCAGTGGATCTGGCCTGCAGCAGTTGTTAACTCGGATGAACTAATGACAATTTTCTTTTTCCTTCAATTTGTTCCTATTTATTTTTAGAATTATTCTGTATAGGCCATTTGTCCCTTTTCCACATGTGTTCATTCAATTATTTATTTATGTCAGTATAGACTCTTAACATTGATTTTATTTTTTTGGTCTGTAATCCAATATTATCATGATTCATTTTGTGTTACAAATTGTTCCAGCTTTGCCCATCAGGAGCCTTTCAAGTTGACCCCCTGTGTCTTTTTCATGTGTGCCCATTTTTTTAAAAGTACTTCATTATATTCTGATACTACAAGATGCTCCAGGGTCATCCTGCATTTTCTCTGCTCTGTGTATAGAATCCAGCATTCCACAGGAGCACTGGCTTTTTTCACTGAATCTTTCAAACTCAAGATCTGAGTACTTGATGTGCTTGTTGCTAACGAAACCATGCTCCTTCCAAGACTTTCAGTGAATAGAACTAATTAAATAAATAATTGTTAAAAATGCCCTTTGTCTTACTTCATTCCTGTGGTATAAAAATATATCTGAGACTGGATGATTTATAAATAATAAATTTATTTCTCACAGTTCTCAAGGTTGGGAAATTCAAGATCAAGGCCCTAACAGACCTGTTATCTAGTAAGAGTCTGTACTGTGCTTCCAGGGAGGTATCTGGTTGCTGTGTTGTCATGTGAAGGAATATAGAAGAGAATACAAGTAGCAATAAATGGTGATGAAGATGTGGGGAAAAGGGCACACTCAGACATTGCTGGTGTGACTGCAAAATGGTGCAACTGCTCTGAAAAACAGTATGGAGATTCCTCAAAAAAACTAGGAGTGGACTGGGTATAGTGGTGCACACCTGTAATCCCAGCAGTTTGTGAGGCTGAGACAGGAGGATTGTGAGTTCAAAGCCAGCCTCAGCAACAGAAAGGGGCAAAGCAACTCAGTGAGACCCTGTTTCTAAATAAAATACAAAATAAGGCTGGGAATGTGACTTAGTGGTTGAGTGCTTCTGAGTTCAATCCTGGTACTCAAAAAAAAAAAAAAAAAAAAAAAAAAACTAGGAATGGGACTCCCATTTGACCTGAGTATACCACCCCTCAGAATATATACAAAAGGAGTTGAAATCAGCATACTATAGTAATACAGCCACACCAATGTTTATAGCAGCTCAATTCACAATAGTTAAGCCATGGGGCCAATCTAGGTGCCTTTCAACAGATGAGTGGATAAAGAAAAAATGGTGTATATATTTATACATGTATATATACATACAATGAAATATTACTTGGCCATAAAAAAAGAATGACTTTATGACATTTGGCAGTAAATAGATGGCTCTTGAGACTATTCATGCTAAGTAAAATAAACCAATCCCCCCAAAACAAAGGTCAAATATTGTCTCTAATATGTGGATACTAATGCACAACAAAGTGGGGGTGGGGATAGAAGTTCAGTGGATTAGACAAAGGGGAATGAAAGGAAGGGAGAGGGTTAGGAGTAGGAAGGACACTGCAATGAATCTGATACAACTTTCCTACGTACATACACGAATAAATCACAATGAATGTCCACATCACATACAACCCCAAGACTGGGATCCTAATTAAAATAAGATATACTCCATGTTTGTATAAATATGTCAAAATGTACTCTACTGTCATGTATATCTAAGAAGAACAAATAAATTTTTTAAAAAGAATTTAAAAATCTAAAAAAAGAAAAAAAGGACAAACATTGCATCTTTGTGTACAGAAGAGAAGAAAGGTTCTGGTAAGTCCCCTCCACCCTTTCTTTGTATGGTACTGAGGATTAAATACAGGGATGCTCTAGCACTGAACTATATCCCTAACACTGATCACTTTTTATTTTGAGACAGGGTCTCACTAAGTTGCCCAGGCTGGCTTGAATGTATGATTCTCCTGCCTCATCCTCTGAGTGCCTAGGATTATAGGTGTGAGCCACCATGCCAGGCCCCTCCATCCTTTTATAAGCCTTTAATCTCTTTAATGAAGGAAGAACCCTCAGGCCTAATTATTTTCTAGATGTCTCACCTCTTAATATTATTGTATTTGGGGATTAAATTTCAACCTAAAATCTGAAGGATCGACAACATTCAAATCATAACACCCAGCAAGGTTAAAGTAAAACACACACACACACACACATCAGATATATACATGCACATTTAATATATTTAAACACTTAATATATAATATATTCATCTTTCATATATACAAAATTTTATTTAATATTTAATAAATAAAATGCTATTTACTCATTATTATTTTAAAATATATTTACTCATTGAAAAGAATTAGTATCTTGTTATGTGAAAAGCTTTCCAAATTTTGTTAAATATTAAAGAAATAAGGTGTAGAGCAGAATATATAGTATAATACCTTCTGTGCATTTAAAATGTGTGTGTGTGTGTGTGTGTGTGTGAATTCAAATATCCCATCCATAGATTAGAGTTAAGCAGAATGTGAAGCAGGTTTTCTGACATTTCTTACCTAGGTGGGAATATAGGATATATTTTAATTACTACTAAATATTTTAACTTCATTAGGCTTTGATAAGAGAAGGAGGGAAGGATGGTTGTATTCAGAATTTCAAGGAATTTTCATATCTATCAGGCATTTTCCTCATTGAAACATTTCCCACCTTTGTCTTCTTAAAAACTGGAAATGAAATGAGTTTTGCTTTTTCTTTGTTTTAAAATTGAAATAGATTTAGAGAAATAAGAGAATGCTTAACTGTAGCTCAGTCTTCATATGTTCTTACTGAATCAAACAGAATAGTCAAGTTCATTCTGACCTTGGTCAACAGTTGCAATCTACTGGAATAGTGCAGCTTTTCTTTGATTCATCTTAAAATGTATTTACATTAAAATGGTTCCAGCAAAAAGAACCCAACACTGAACTATACAATATTATAAGAAAACAAAAGTAAATTTCTCTAAAAGCTAGGAAAGGTTTTCTAAGTATGACTCAACATCTAGACACAATTAAAGAAAAATATATGAAAATTACTAAATAAAATTATAAATAAATTGGCATGGTAGAAAAACATCATAAGCAAATTCAAAGATAAATTGCAAATTGAAAACAAACTTGTGAAAATTATCACCAAAGACAAATATTTGTAACATATAAATATACAACAGGAAAAGAAACATGACTAGAGAATTCAGGAAAAAGTGATTTTGAAATTATACATTTTATCCACAATAAGAAATACAAATTAAAAAGGTACAATGAGATATCACTTCTCATTCATCTGATTAGAATAAGTCAAAAATTTTATTAAGACACTGTCCACAAGGCTACAGAAAATAGATCCTCTCATGCACTGCTGGAGGAAATGTAGATTTTTTTTATTGTTATTGAAAAATATAGATGAATATTGGGATAGCAGAAAAACTACAGATGACTCTTGATATTTTCTCCCAAGTATGCCATAATTCTGATGCTGTTTTATATTTACTATGGGTTGAGAAAATGAGTAAATATGTTTATGTTAGGAGCCAGGGAAAAGGGGATACAAATGTGGAATGGGAACACGAGGAGAAACCCTGAAGAAATGGGATGAACTATGATTTCTAATTCTCTCTCTCTCTCTCTCTCTCTCTCTCACACACACACACACACACACACACACACACACACAGAGTTTTCCTAATTTCGTCTAGTGAATTCTTACACATCACATTATATAGCTCTTGGTTTTTAAGTTCATTTTATAGTAAAAGTAATTAGGACTCCTGGAAAAATATCTGACTCAAAGCTTGAACAGGGAATGTACAAGTTGAGCATGGTACGAATCATGTGTCAGGAAACAAGTGCTCCAGGAAAAAAATGACAGAACATATCAAAAGGACACAGGTGCTAGGCTAAAGGGATTACACAGTCCCTCCCCTAAACCCAGTCACACTTGAAAACCACAGTAACTGATTATCCACTGAATCAGAAAGGAAACCGTAAGTCCATAATAACGATTAATTAAAAGGAAGGCCTTCTAGTAATGGGAGTGGTTTTTACAATCATTGTTCAAAAGATTTCTTCTGGAAGAAATGATCAATGAACGCTAAATCAAGGAGCAGAGGATAGTTTAACTCAGAGAAGAATCTTTGCTCTTAAAGAGTCTCCCTGCAGCTAGTTTATTAGTTGTATAGTAGAGATATGAGTGAAGACAGAATTGGATGATTTGAATTAACATCACCAGTGAGAGACAGACATTTGTGCCTCCTGAATGTGTTTCATAACTCTGAAAAGGAGATCACATTGCTTATATAATATCCAGATGGGACAACAAACCGGAATCTAGCCACAAGGAAATTTCAGACTTACTCAAATTCAGTGACACTGTAAAATAATTTTTCTCTCAAAAATTGTCACTTTTGCCAGGCGCAGTGGTACATGCCTGTAATCCCAATGGCTCCAGAGGCTGAGTCAGGAGGATCTCAAGTACAAAGCCACCCTGAACAAAAGGAGACCTTGTCTCTAAATAAAATTCAAAAATTGGGCTCAGTGGCCGAGTGTCCTTGAGTTCAATCCCAAGTACAGAAAAAAAAAAATGTCACTTCTAATACAGGCAACAAAAAGATAAGGTATAGTTTTCCCTTAAAGGAGACCCAAGAGTTGCAACATTTGGATGCAATACATGATTTTGGACTGGCTCCCGAACTGGAGGAATATGTGACAAAAAGAATATTATTAGGACAACTTACTTATAAATAGTGCAAAAAAGTCACATATATGCATGTTATATGAACATACTTACATCAATATATTAAAGAGAGAGATGATAATATAAAAAACAAGTATAGTAAAATGTTAAACCTGGAGAAATTAGATCAATGTATATTGGAGTTTTCTGTGTTAATCTTGTAACTTTTATGTTAGTTTGAAATTTTCTCAGAATTTTTAAAAACATGGTAATATTTCAAAATTGAATCTTAAAATGAATCATTTCTTATTGTGACAAACAAATGAAGAGGTAATAAAATCTGGAACTGTAAATGTATACTACTAATCATCTTATAATGAACTCCTAAAGTTGGGCTGTTTAATGAGTTAATATTTAAAATCGGCCATTTCCTTTGTAGAAGATTCCTAAACAAAGGCCTACCTATATTCTTTCAGCAAAGGTCTTCGTGGGGTCGAATGGATCAAATGGGATTTCATGATTATGTAAACTTAGACTAGAAGCATAACATGGTGAGTTAAAATTCAGTCCAAATAGAAGAGAATAAGCAGCCAAAGTTCTTTGTTTTAGTGCCACTCAGCCTCCACCTCCTCGGACATGCTTTGCTACTTCTTTCTTACAGCGATATTTACTAATGTTGCTAGACTGGAACATATTCTTTTCACTCGGATTTAACACAAAATAAATCTACATCTAATTGCCTAGGCAATTTCACATCCATCCTAGAAATCTTCAGGCAAAACACTCTGACCAGGTATGAGCAGCTAGCGAAAAAATAGATTTGGTCTGACACTCGCCTCTCATAAATCTTACCCTTGAGTCTGTCAGAGAGCCACTTTTGTAAAATAACTCAAAGTGGCAATTTCATACGAACAATTTCCTGACTAATCATTTTTAAGAAAAAGGAGTTAAGTATGTGAATATGAAAGAAAGCTTCTCTAACATAGTTTAAGCCAAATAAGAATTCCAAAGAATATTATAATGTGAGGCTATTCTAAGTCTTTTGGATCACATGATTCTTTGGAGGTTTTTGTCTGTTATTTTATTTTCTAGTAAATGACACAATATATTTTCTGAGTATTTAGGGAAGAAAAGTAAATACATTAACTAAGAAAGAAAGTAATAATATTAAAGGTCATCAAACAACTACTTAAATAATCAATTACTCAAACACCATCTTATTCTCAATGAAATTCTTTTCTCCCCCCTCACACCCCTTGCTTTCTGATACTAGGAATTGAATCCAGGGACACTCTAACCCTGAGTTACATTCCTGGCCCTTTCTTCTTTCAATTATTTTCCATTTTTGAGACAGGATATTACTAAGTTGCCAAGGCTGGCTTCAAACTTGAGATCCCCTGCCTCAGTCTCACAGTGGCTGGAATTATAGGTGTGTGTTACAACTCCTAGCCTCAGTGCAATTCTCTAATGGTAAAATTATGTAAAAAGTAATTTTGGAACCCAGCTGAAAAGTTCAACTTATTAAAAATGATCTCAAACCAAAAAAAAAAAAAAAGAATGAATCTACTTAACAGTTTATTATGGACATTTTCAAACATACATAGAGCTAGAGAGAAAAACAGAATCAATGACAATGCACCTGCCATCAAGTTTCAATAATGGTCATTTCTTGATCAGTCTTTTCTCATCCATACCTATTCATTCCACCCCACTACTGAATAATTCAAAATAATTCATTCCTTTCTAACATTTTCTCCTTATTTCTCACCTTAGACTATTAAAGATTCCCTGTACATTGTCTGCAAATATTCATCATATACTATAGCTCTAAATGATGCAGTCTCTCATTAACATCACAACCACAAAACATTATCATTCTAAAACAACTCATTCTCTAATATCATTAAATACTGTATCATAAGAAAAAAAATTTAAAAATAAAGTGACAACAACCTACAAATATTGATGATTTTTAATAATATACTCTATTTTCCTACTATATTTCTGGAATTTTACTCAGCACCACCAATATAAAAAAAATCATAAAAATGATAATTGTTCTAAAATGTTTTTCTGTTGAATAATCAGGTACATGAAACACGAGAGTGCTATGCTAGAGGAGAGAATGCACCATGCATTTGAAGGGTGGAAGGGTACCAAACCCACCATGGGATGAGTTAACAACAGCAGAGAACTTCAAGTTGGTGAGACTGTGAGAAGAGGTGAACCAAGTGCTGTGCTGTTCTAGAGCTGCCTCTCATCAGCTTCTGAGAGGCAATTCTGCGCCCCTCCTCCCCTCTTCACACTCCTCCTGCCACTCACTGGCCACTTGGTCAGAGCGGGAGAATTTACACCACAGTAATCAGCAATCATCAGAGCCTCCCGCCACCCCACACAAATACCTGACTGTTCAACATTGACAAGAACACTAAAAGTTATGGGAAAGAACTTTACAAGTAGAGCAGGCAATGTTTGCCAAGACTCGGAGATGACAGAGGTCATTAATTAATTTATCAACATCAAGTAGATTTAGTAAGACCCTTTGATGATATAAGACATTATCTCAGGTATCAATGACTCCTTTCCTTACCTCCTTCAGATCGTGGTTTAAATATCATTTTCTTAGTGAAGGCTATCCTGATAACCCTACTTAAACAGAAAATATTCTTGCAATATATCTTTCCTATCTGTCTTAACTCTGCTCCATCCTATCCAAAATCTTCATTCTTTTCTAACGTCTTTCTCCTTACTTCTCATTTTAGAATGTAAATTTCATAAACATAGAGTCTTTGCTTCTTTGCCAGTTTCCCAAATGCCTACACTACACATTGTATATGGCAAACAGTGACTGAAGAATCAATCAATCAAATGAATATATGATATACAATTCCTACCTTGAGACCATTAAAATTTTACTTTTTATCTAGGTAGTATGTGGAGGAGAGAGATATGGAGAGCCTAACATTTTTTAAATATTATTTTTATTTGTCAATGGACCTTTATTTTATTTATTTATATGTGGTGCTGAGAATCAAACCCAGTGCCTCACACATGCTAGGCAAGTGCTCTGCCACAGTCAGAAGCCCAGCCCCAAGAGCCTAACATTTAATAGGATCTGTTTGCAAAACACCAGATAATGTGGTAGGTGCTTTTTGTATCTCATGGAACACTCATATCAGTCCTGAATGATAAACACCTATAATTTCAATGATAATGAAACTGAAAGTCAGAAGATCTAAGTAGCTAGTTGAAGACAATAAGTTCATCATAGTGCCAAAACTAAAGTCTAGGTACATCTGAGCCTAGTACCTAGCATTTATTGTTATACTAAATTACCTCCCAAGTTTCTATATGCCACACTTTCTACAATAAATTTAATTTCAAGGTCAACATTGTACTTTGTAGATTGGGTTCCCAGAGAATCAGTATCTGAGACTCTGAAATTTGCATGTAGATAGTGAGTAGGAAAAGGTACTTGGTAACAATACTTGCTAGGGTGGCAAAAGAAGGACTGACAGATGGAGACACTGGGCTGTGCTGCAGTTACCTAAGAGGCCTCAGCCTGTCCTACCAGGAGCTGTGGAAGTCTATGCAGACTTGTTCCAAATGCTCATGGCCCAAGCCTTTGTACTGTACCTTAAACAGTTATTGTGTGTAGGAAGGAATATAATTTGGGAATTTGAGCAATATGGCTTAAGATAGCTTTCTTTCAACAAAATCAGAATCTGAAGAGGGACTCAGCTGTCAGCTCACAATTAACACTCTGGACCACTCAAATACTGAGCTTGTCTTAAAAGCAGATATGAGAGATACAGTGCAGCATCAATTACATTGCCAGATTAATATTATTATGGCTATTCTCAAAAATCCTAAGAGAATTAAATAAATTCAACTTAGTTAAAAACACTTCAACATAGAATAATGAAATAAAAGTAGGAGAAAATAAAAAATGATATTTATGTATGATACAGAAAACATTAACTAGTAATTTAAGATAAAGAAAATAGCTGCAAATCAACTCAGTGGGAACATGAAAATTCTGTATAGCCTAACTTTGTACATTTCAATCAAATTAAATTTCTTTTCAAACTAGTTCCTATACTGGTTTAATTTATTTGCCTACATTTCATGGATTCCAAATTAGGAAAAGAAAATTAATAATAAACCTTTTTTACTATCCTTAAAAATTGTTCTGTATTGAAAAATACAACAAAGTGATTCTTCATTTATTTATTCAGGACATTTTTATAAGGGGACTGGCATATTTGTTTGGTTTGTATTCAAAGATGAAACATCATCCAGCACTTAATGGGTCAGGAAGACTAAAGGCTAGACAACCACACACACACACAAAAAAAAAAAAAAAAAAAAAGGAAATTATGGAGTTGTTTAAATTGTATCATGAAAGATAAGGAGGATTTTATAAGTGGATATCTGGCATGGTATGAAATGGCACAGTAACAAAAGAAATGTTATACTCAAATATGCAGAGGCAGAAAAAACACATGGTGCAAGATTCAGAAATGTCTAATATTTATTTCCTGAGAGTTCAGATTTTTTTTATTTAGAAATAGAAAATAAAGCACAAAAAGTAAGCTAGAAGCCACATAATATATCTTGAATTTCAAAATATGAATTTGGTGCTTATTTGGTGGGCATTGGAATAAAAGCAAATGCTTTTGGAAAAAATAAATTGTAACATTGTTAGAATAGCTTTATGTATATGAACATATCACAGTATAGCCTGCCCTAATCTTTTATTAGCATTTAAAAGGCCTTACAATGCGAGGGTAAACAGAGGTCCAGATAACATATATCTAACAAGAGAAATGTTATCGTTCTACCTCAAGAAATATCATTGCATGGTAATCTGAAAGATTAAGTTCAAAGTATAAGGACTGTGTTCTTCAAATTTCCAAACCCAGACCTGGAACATGATCATATAGCAATTGGTGGCCCTGATCCTATATCTTCAGGCTACTCTTTTATTCTGCCAAACCAAGGAAGATTCCACAAAGCTGGATTCTATCCTTGGCTCAAGGGTGCACACAACTAGTGTGAACAGCTCTTACAAGGAAAAGAACTACTCCTCTCCAAGACTCTGGAAGAACAAGGATGCCAGGGGTGTCAGGTTTCTGAAGAATGGTCCCAAATCAGATGAACAGTTCCCAGGTGTTCATTTATTCACCCCAAAGATTCCTTTTCCTTTGAGAAGAGGTACAACAGAAGAGGAACTATGGGACCAAAATCTAAAGGCCCAGAAGATGGGTCCTACTTGCCTGTGCCTAGCATTGTGGTGTTTTGATGTACTGGGAGATGATAAATGAGAAAAGAAATTTAATAGTATGAGTGGAAGTATGGATAAAATTTACAGTGGAAAACATTATTAAAGAGAGAAAGGAATGAATGTGAGAGATACTGTGGAAGAGTAGTTCATAAATTTGGCACTCAGACATGAAAAGAGGCAGAGCCATGACAAGCTGTGGAGGGAGGTTGGTCTTCACGTCCAAGCCTGTTGACAAGGGGAATGAAGATATTCTTAACAGAGGAACCCATCTGAAGAGAAAACAATACACTTGAGAAAGAAGGAAAATTCCCCATAGGGGCTGCTCCCCAGTGGAATTTTTCTGTAAGTACATTCACATCTTATAGGAGACCCAGACAGAGATCCATAATCTACTCTCTGAACCTTGAAAGGAATAATAAAAACTATAAATACAAACTAGCTCATAAATCACGAAAATATTTCCCATTTTCACAAATTGTCATGCTGGTTTAAATATAATCATCTGACTGAATAGCACTAGATGTCTACACATTACTAGAAAGAAAATTTGTTAAATTTATATTTCAAGTCTTAATGACTCACAATGCTTTACCAAATGGAAAATTTAAAGAAATTGTTGTGGCTAGTTATACAACAATTTATCTGATCTTCTTCTGAATTAAAAATAAAAACAGCTAAAAAAGAAAAGTAATAAAAATAAATGAGGTATATGGCAGTCTCAGGTATGTGTTAGCTGGCTTAATATCCTCAGTGCTTGTCAGGCACATGTGTTGGCATGTTGATTGTAGGGTACCTTGTAGTAGTATACCACACAGTGTATATAGGAAATTAGAAGTTTATGAAGTATAATAGTTTATTATAGGAAACATTCTAAAATGCATTATTTTCTTTGCTATTAAATCCATACTATTCTGGGTTGGATAGGTCTACAAACACCTTTTAGCATGTCCACGTATACTTTTAAAAATGATTTATGGCTGGGTATAGTAGTAAAAGTCTGTCATTCCAGCAGTTGGGAGGCTGAGGTAGGACAATTGCCAGTTCAAAGCCAGCCTAAGCAACTTAGCAAGGCCCTAAGCAACTCAGCAAGATCCTCTCTCTAAATAAAATATTAAAAAGGGGATGTGGCTCAGTGGTTAAGTGTCCCGGGGTTCAATCCCTGGTACCAAAAAAAAAAAAAAAAAAGAAAGAAAGAAAAAGATTATTTTATAAATTCATAATGTTAAAACTTATAAATACTAAAATGAACCTTGGGTGCATGTTTTACAATTCTGACTATTTTTGTTTTGTTTGATATTATAACACAAACGATTTAAAGTTAAAAGGAAAAAAACTATTTCCCTAGGATAGCAAAGACATGTTTCTAAGGAAAATAAAGTGCATATGGATGTGGGTGGTAGAAAACCTGTATTCTTCTTATGGAATGTTTGTGGAAAAATGTTCCTTTCAAATCAGCATGTTTCCCCATATGGGGAGCAGGTTTGCAGTAAAGATGTTGTTGAGTAGACAGTGAGAGAGACAGTCAGCCATCTGCATAGTAAGCAACTGTCATCAAGTGATGCTGAAGATAACACTAAGCACAGATACACAAGAATATTCTATAAAACAGAAGGGCAGGCATTATACTTTATAGGATATATTCATAGTACACATAGACCTAGACCATGAGATTGCTTTAGAAACTGTTTTACAACTTCTTAAAGGGAAAAAGTGGTTTATATTGTTATTTCTTTTAAAATCACATTTAATTAGCAAAGGGAAATTAGGACTGAAGCTCAGTTGAAACCATATGTATTTTCATGCTTAGTGAGCCAATGAGGGAAGAGAAAGAAATAAAGAGCATTCATACTGGAAAGGAGAAATTCAAAGTATCCATTTTGGCAGGTGATATGAGTTTTTACAAAGAAAACCTAAGTACTTTATCAAATGGCTGTTACAACTGATAAATTCAGTAAAGTGGCAGGATACAAAAATCAACACACAAAAAACTAGTAGTACTTTCATACTGCAGTAATGAATTTGCTGAAAAAGAAATAATCCCATTCACAATAAGTACAAAAAGAGGAATAAATTAAACCAAGGAAGTAGAGATATTCCAAAATGAAAATTACAAGACTTTAATGAGAGAAATTATTATACAGAACACAAAAAATAGAAAGACAACTCATGCGCATGGAATAGAAGACTTAATGTCCTTAAAAGAACGACACTACCCAAATGCTACACTAACCAAAACCATGTGATCTTGATGTCAAGATAAACAAACGAATCAATGGAAAAAAATAGACGGTCCAGAAATCAGACACACATGTACTGCTACCTTAGCTTTCCCATAAAAAAAGGATCCATAGAGTCAATGCAAAGTCCATCAAAATACCAAAGACATTTGTCACAGGATTAGAAAGAAGAATCCTAAAATGCATGTGGGACCACAAAGGCCCACAATAGCTAAAACCATTCTGAGAGGGAAAAACAGACAAACAAAGCTAGAGGCACCACAATACTTGACTTCAAAACATGCAAAGCTATTGTAACCAAAACAGCATGGTACTGGACAAAAACTGACACACAGACCAATGGAACAAAATAGAGAACCCCAAAGTTAATCCCCATACAGAGAGACAACTGATGTGTGATAAAGGCATAAGAATATGCATTGGAGAAAGGACAGATTCTTCAATAAATGGTGCTGGCGAATGAAACTATACCCTGACCTCTCATTACACAGGGAAAAAAACCCTTCAAATTTTTTATTTACACCCTCAAAATATATCAAAGACCTAAAAGTAAGATATGAAACTGTGAAATTACTATAAAAAAGATAGAGGAAACATAGGCAAAAAAAAATTTTGGATAAAACCCCAAACACACAGACAAAAGTAAAAATAGACAAATAGAATTATGTCAAACTAAAAAGTTTCTGAACTCAAAAAACTTTTAACTCCAAAATTAAAAAAAATCCAATTAAAAAATAACTCAACGACATAAATAGAATCTGTTGAACATAAATTAGTAAATGCTATGAAGTGAATTTTGTTCCTCAAAAATCCATATGTCAAAGCCCTAACCCCCAAATTGATGGTATTTGAATAGAGGGCCTTTGGGAGACACTTGGGTGCAGATGAGATCAGTAAAAGTGGGGCAATCGCAAGATGGGATTGGTGCCTTTATGAGAAAAGATACCACAGAGCTTTTGATCATCCACACAGAAGAAAGGGATGCAAGGAGAAAACATGAGTTTCTGCATGCTCAGAAGAAGAGCTGAGCAGAATGTGACAGTGCTGGCACCCTGATCCCAGAATTCCATGTGTCAGAACTGTGAGAAAATAAATTTCTGTTGGTTAAATCACTTGTTCTCTGGTATTTTGTTATGGGAAAGCTAAGATAGCAGTACATGTGTGTCTGATTTCTGGACTGTTTTATTTTTTTCCATTGATTTGTTTGTTTATCTTGACATCAAGACCACATGGTTTTGGTTAGTGTAGCATTGAAGTAATTCTTGAAGTCCATAGAGTTAGTCTTCCAACTTGGTCCTTCTTTTCTAAGTTGTTTTGGCTGTTCTAGATCCTTTAAGTTTCCATGTGAATTTAAAAATCGGCATATCAATTTCTGAAAGACAGGTTTTTGGGGTTTTGATTGGGGTTACACTGAATGTATCAATCAGGGAGAATAATACTGAGTCTTACAATGTAGGAATAAAATATATCTTGAATATTCTCTAGAAAATGTCATACATATTTTTGTCATATTTATCTCTAATTCATAGTTTTTAATGGTATTTTAAATTTTAATTTCTAATTATTCATTGTTTGATTAAATCATAGGCACCAAAAGGTGATATGACATTTTTCATAATCTCCCTTGGAAGAGTTGATGGTCTTGATGCTTTACATGCTGCTTGACGCACCCCTGCACACCACTCTGTGCACACCCGCCCCCCCCACACACACACTCACAAACACACACAAAATTGGAATTTTCTTAAATGACTGTAGTATAGGGTAAGACAAATGATCATGTAGTGTATTTCTTCTGAAATATCTTCCTCTTTCATTTCATTGTATGAATGAAGAATAAGAACTATGTGAGAACAAATACAACTGGAAAGGCTGGTCTCAAGTGGACACAGTCTTAATTAGAATACATTAGTAATATCATATTCATATAATTTTTGACAAGGATATTTAGAGGCATTTTTTAAACATTTAAAAAATTTATAGTTATCAAAAGTGATTAGCCTAATAACAATGAATTTAACCAATTATTTTTGTTGCCTGTCTAAAGTATGATTTATACCAAGTCATTTTTCTTCTACACTGTACAAAAGAAAAATTAAGAAGCAAACATTTAGACTTGGAAAGAATAAATATGACAGACACAAAACATGCTGAGATCATTAACAGGGAAATTAGCTTCAGCTGAAACATTTTGAATCTGTTTTTCAAGAGATTTTCAAATTTACATTATTTGTTCTTGTAGTACCTAAAGAAATTATTTATCTCAATGACAAATAGGAGAATAACAATAAGGGACTGAATTGTTTCTGTAAGTAGCTCAATTTCTATCATTGAAAATGACCTTATATTTGAGGCAACAAGGATAAAGCAACTATTTAATAGAAGAGTACTAAAACATTTTGATGTTCCTCCAACCATCCACAAAAATCTGACCCCTTTTATAAAAACAATTATTCAAGCAGGCCCAAAGCCTTCCTCAAAAAGAGAAGTGTTCTTTCATAAATCCCCTTGCATTTAAGAGAATTTTTCTAATGTACAAAAAAACCCTGAAGATTCTACCAAAAACCTGTTATCACTGATAAATTCAGTAAAGTTGCAATATACAAAATCAACATTAAAAAATTAGTAGCATTTCTCTACACTAACAATTAAATTTCTGAAAAAGAATCAAGAAACAACCCCATTTATAAAAGCTATAAAAATAGTAAAACAGGAATAAATTTAACCAAGGGGGTAAAAGCTCTGTTCAGTAAACACTATAAAACATCAGTGAAAGAAATTGAAGGAGGAATAAATAAGTAAAAATATAGCCCCTTTTATGGATTGGAAGAATTAATATTTTTAAAATAGCCATACTACCCAAAGTGGTCTAGAGAGTCAATCAGTCTCTATTAAAATTTCAATATCATTTTTCATAATATAGAAAAATAAACCTAAAATCCATATGGGATCACAAAAGAAAAAAAACACCTCAAATATCCAAGACAATTATGAGTAAAATGAACAAAGCTGGAGGCATCACACTACTTGATTTCAAACTATACTACAAAGTCAGAGCAACTCAAACAGTATGGTACTGGCATAAAAAGACACATTGAAAACAGAAAAGATTCCAAGAACAGCATGCAACTATGATCATATCATATTTGACAAAACTTCTAAGAATATGTAATGGGAAAATGTTAGTTTTTTCAATAAATGATGTTGGGAGAACTCGATGTCCATATGCAAAATAATAAAATTTATCTATAGAATATGCACAAATCAACTCAATATGGATTAAATACTTAATACCTAAAACTGTAAAACCACTATAAGAAACATAGGGTAAAACCTCCACAACATTGGTCTGCCAGTAAATTTTTTACATATGACCCCAAAAGCTTATGCAACAATAGCAAAAATAAGCGAATGTTAAAAAAAAAAAAAAAAAAAAAGCTAATGAGATTACTCTTTTAAAAAAAAAAGTATTTTGTACAAAAAAAAAAAGAATGGAGTGAACAAGACAATTTGTACATTGGGTGAAAATATGTGAAGCCATACATCTGAAATGAAATCAATATCAAAACTATATAAAGAACTCAACAACTTTATAGAAAGAAAACATAATCTGATTAAGAAATGAGCCAAGGATCTAAATAGACATTTTTCAAAAAAAATATGACAGGCTAAAAAATACATGAGAAAATGTTTAACATTACTAGTCATTAGGGATTTACAAATTAAAATCACAATGAAATATCACCTCACATTAATGGTTATTATCAAAAACACAAAAGATAATAAGTATTCGCAAGTATGTGTAGAAAAGAGAATACAAATTTGTATGATCCATAATGCGAAATAGTATGAAGGTACCTTAAAAAATACAAATAGAATTATATATGATCTAGCAGTTGCATTTTTAGATATTTACCTAAAAGATTTAAAGTCAGTATGAGAGTTATCTGAACTTCCGTATCTGTTGTAGCACTATCTACAATACCTAAGTTAGGGAATCAGGTTAAGTGTCCATTAACAGATGGATAAAGAAAATGTGGCTTTGATACATAATGGAATACTATTAAGTCTTTAAAAAGAAAAAAATTGTATCCTTTGTGAAAACATACATGGATCTGGAGAACACTGTGCTAAAAGACATAGGTCAAATACAGAAAGACAAGTAATCACATGTTCACACTTATTATGTGGAATCTAAACCAATTGAACTCATAAAGGAGAGGGTAGAATGGTGGCTGCAAAGGATAGATGTGGGGATAATGGGAAGATGATAGTCAAATGAAATAAAGTCTCAGCTAGATAGGAGAAACAAATTTGACGTTTGTTGAGATCTATCACACAGCATAATGAATATAGTCAATATTGCTAAGAGAGTAAATTCCTAATGTTCCCATTACCAAAAAAGTGAGCTATTTTAGGTGATATTTATGTTAATAAAACTGATTTAAGCCTTCCACTAGGAGTGAGGCAGGAGACAGATACTACCCTAGAGTTTACAGAGGGAGCATGGCCTAACAACATCCTGATTTTTGGATTTCTTGCCTTCAGAATTGTGAAATAACACATTTCTATTATTTTCAGATACCCAATTTGTGGTAATTTATTATGGCCACTCTGGGAAACTAAGACCTAGAAATTTTCACATTAGTGTATGGAATGGATGGGAACTGAGGAAGATCAGACAGACTAATTGTGAGACTGTGTAGTAATCTAGGTGACACATCTTGGTAGCACTAACCAGATCAGTGCCAGGGGAAACAGCAAGATGTGGTTGAGGTTAAGAGTTATTGAGAAGGTAGAACCAACAGGATTGATTATTAGTAATATGGGTATCTCAGAAATGGAGAGTCAAGTCTTACACTATAGGAGTCTTATTAAGGAAGTAGGGGCCTAATCCAATATGATGGAGATTTGGGCCTACTTTTTTCTTCTGCTAGACACAGGGTTTCTGATTTTATTCCTAGGTTCTTGGTCCATTTTGAATTGAGTTTTGTGCATGGTGAGAAATAGGGGTTTAATTTCATTTTGTTGCATATGGATTTCCAGTTTTCCCAGCATCATTTGTTAAAGAGGCTATCTTTTCCCCAATGTATTTTTTTGGAAACTTTATCTAATAAAAGATAACCATAATTATGTGGGTAAGTCTCTGTGTCCTCTATTCTGTACCATTGGTCTACCAGTCTATTTTGGTGCCAGTACCATGCTGTTTTTGTTATTATTGCTCTGTAGTATAGCTTAAGATCTGGTATAGTGATGCCACCTGCTTCACTCTTCTTGCTAAGGATTGCTTTTGCTATCTGGGTCTCTTATTTTTCCAGATTAATTTCATGACTGCTTTTACTATTTCTATGAAAAATGTCATTGGGATTTTGATTGGAATTCCATTAAATCTGTATAGTGCTTTTGGTACTGCGGTCATTTTGACAATATTAATTCTGCCTATCCAAGAACAAGGGGGATCTTTCCATCTTCTCGGGTCTTCTTTAATTTCTTTCTTTAGTGTTCTGTAGTTTTCATTGTAGAGGTCTTTCACCTCTTTTGTTAGGTTGATTTCCAAGTTTTTTTTTTTAGGCTATTGTAAATGGGGAAGTTTTCCTTGTTTCCCTTCAGAGGATTTGTCACTGATATACAGAAATTCCTTTGATTTATGGGTGTTGATTTTGTATCCTGATACTTTTCTGAATTCATTAGTTCTAGAAGTTTTCTGGTAGAATTTTTTGGGGTCTTCTATGTATTGAATCATATTGCCAGCAAATAGTGTTAATTTGAGTTCTTCTTTTCCTGTCTGTATTCCTTTAATTTCTTTTGTCTGTCTAATTGCTCTGGTCAGTGTTTCAAGAACTATGTTAAATAGAAGTGGTGAAAGAGGGCATCCCTTTCTTGCTCCAGTTTTTAAAGGGAATTTTTTTCCATTTAAAATGATGTTGGCCTGATTTGTTCTTCTTTTTCTAGGACTTTGAGATATAATGTTAAGTCATTTATTTGTTGACTTTTTATTCTTTTAAGGAATGAACTCCATGCAATGAACTTTCCTTTTAGTATTGCATTCATAGTGTTCCAGAGATTTCTGTGTTCTCATTCACCTCTAAGAATTTTTTAATCTCCTTCTTGATGTCTTTTGCAACCCATTGTTCATTCAGCAGCATATTATTTAGTCTCCAGGTGTTGTTGTAGTTTTTACTTTTTATTTTATCATTGATTTCTAATTTCATCCCATTATGATCTGATAGAATGCAGGGTAGTATCAGAGTTCATAAATCTAACCACTGAGGTAACCAAGTAAAAAATCCAAAGGTAGCTTTAAAAAACAGTCATTGGAATCAACCCCAGTGGACTGAATGAACTGAAGACTTAATGCAGTTAAAGGGAAAACAGAGAATTGCATGATTATCTAAAAGAATCTGCCCAAATCCCATTATGAATGTAGCACAGAATAATACAAAGAAGATAAAAATGTGAATAAGAAAGTAAAGATAGTAGGATGAGGAGGGTAATCCAAACTATTAAGAGTTCCAAAACAAGAGATTAGAGGAAGTGGGGAGAAGAAAAATGTAGAGATAATGCTGAGAATTTTCTAGAATTGAGGAAGACTCATTTTCAGAGTGAACACACTTAGTTTACATGAAGGGTAAATTAAACATATCTGTCCCTACATTGACTATAACAAAAACGTGTAGTGTCAAAGACAGAGCCATGAAAGAAAAACCCTACATAAATAGGAATGGTAATTTGAATGCCTACAGATTATACATGTCAAAAGACAATATAATAGTGTGTAAAATGTCAAATAAAAAATAAAATTTGACCTCCATCTTTATACCTAAACCAATATTCATTTATGTGTAGGCAAAGACAGTAAGCACATAAAGATTACTAAAAAATAAACTCAAAAGGAATGAAATGAGTGCAAGAAGCAAGAAAGGACTAAGTAGTTGGTACACTAAATAAATAGATTTCAGTGGTGATTTTAAAAATAGGGTAAATATAATGACTCAGATTCAGGGGTTTATCTACCAGGTAGAACTATAAACTAAGAAACTAAGTGGAAGATGGGTAGGAAAAATTTGGAGTTAAATACACTAAGATATTTGTACTATTACAAAGAAAGAGATAGCTACTGATTGCCATTATGTGTTAAATGTGCATACAAAAATGGAAAGATCATTTAAAAATAAAAAAGAATGTAATACTTCTAATGAAGGAATGATGCAAATGTAGTATGACAACAGAAAGAAAAAAAGGGAAATTGTATATTGATCCAGAGTAAAATTTCACGTAAGTAAAATTTTAAATGCAAATAAAATAAGATTCCATGCTTATGAGAGAGAGTGTGTGTGTGTGTGTGTGTGTGTGCGCGCGCGCACACATGTTCAGTAATATACATAACCTACATTGGAATGGTGACATTGGGAGGAAGAGAAAAGCACTAGTGGAGGGTAGAAATGAAGTTTGAATTCTATCCATAAATTTGTATTTCCAAATAAATATATGATTGATGATCAAATTTAAATATATTCTCTATTACGATTTTGTTATTTTTTTTTAAAAAAAAGCATGAGCCAAAACCAAGCTGGTTCAGGAATGTTAAGTAACATTCCCAAGATCATAGTCCAAGAGGGAGAAGCCAGGGAAATACAGATTCTAATAGCAAGGTCTGTTAAACTGGCTTTGGCTCATTCGTTTTTGCATTAACATGAACAGGACTTGGCATGTGGCACAGGAATTCAGAATGAGAGGCAACAGCTGGGATAGTTCCTGGAGGGAAGGCCCTGATGATAGTGGTCTGATATTAAATGCCACCATTTTACAGGGAGTCTCAGGCTACATTTGGCATCCAGAGGTCTGGTCCAGTTGCAGAGCAGCCAAATCTTAGAGAATCATAGGTTCTGCATTATGGAAACTTTGAGACTGTGTAGTTCAATTGGTTTAGTTTACAGGTTCAGAAAGGGAGACTTGTTCAAAGTTATGTAAGCAGTGAGTGACAGACTCACAATCTAATACTATTCCAATTATTCCAAGTGCTCTACACTTGTCAAATAGCAGCAGAACACTCTTGAGAAAGGATGACCACATGTGATGTGAAGATGATGGTGATGGGCATTACACTATATTTTAGACCCTCATTAAATCACTTTACAAGTATCCTCTTGATTAATCCTCAGAACAAGCCCAAAGTTAGGTACAACTATAATCTCCATTTCAGATTAAAAAAAACTTTTAAAATTTCATAATTAGTAAATAATAGAATTCTAATTCAGGAAGTCTGATTTTTGAGCTAAAACTCTTTTAATTGTATGAGACGCCGAAGACTCAAATGTTAGCAGAAAGGAAGGTGGGTGCCAAGAAGTACAATTGCATTTTTCTTGGGCTGAACTTGCATATATTTAATACAATTGCATCCTTCTTGGGTTGAACTTGAATTTATTTTCCTTCATTAGATATGGAAAGGTAATGTTTGGCTTAGAATTCAACATTATGTGATGCTTACATGTATTCTATATGGTTTCAACTCAGGTAGAAATGTGGAGCAATAAGTCAGAGTGTAAATGTATTGACTCCTACTATTGGACTAAACCTGAAATATTTTTTTGCAGCAAAGCTGTGATTTTCATGCATATCGGGAGTACTTATACCCCAAACAAAACATTTCACCCTTTCTCTGGTATGGATAACCATTATCAACATAAAATGACACCTTAGCCAAACAACAGTATTTAGTTTGCTTGATACCAAAATGAAAGAATAAGTGACTCAAATTTTTCTAGTGATGAGATGCTATGAGTTAGCGGCTATTAATAATATAGTTTAAAAGAGATCTATATTTATGACTCCAATGTCTCCATCCAAGAAAGAAATAAATCTTGTTACTTCTACAGGTAAGTGGTCCACAGTGAATAGGAGGCTGAGTTCACATTTCATCAGTCATTCATTTATCTACTGTGCTTAATCAATACAAGTATGAGGCAATCTCAAATTTTTAAATTTCAATGATGTTTTCATTTCATTCAATTACAAATTAAGCAATATTTTAACAATCTGCTGAACATACACTCAGGGGATAAAACAAAATTTCCCAATACATAAAAGTTTTATTTGTTGGAAAACCACATATCTTTAATGCATTGTTATATACACAGAAAGAGTGCTGACTATAAAATTTTTCTTCCACTGTAAAAAATTATAGGGTTTTCACATAAGAATAACTATTACCCAAAGGATATACAGTACACAGTTGCCCAAAGAACTTATATCCTGAGGTCTTATCCATCGACAAGCTATTTTGAGGGAAAGTAGTGAAACAAATCAATTTTATTTGTGTAATACTAGAATTTCTTGTGTGAAACATTGAAATTGAAAGATCACAAAAGAACACAGAAACACGGGTGAAAAACAAGTTACAGACATAAGACATGAAAACACTCACTGTGATGAACTCAAAGCAAGAAAATGATCAATAAGGGTTAACCTAATAAGCTTAGGTAGATACAGTTTTGAAAGAGGTACATATGATTGATAGAATTCATAAAATGGCAGTCTACAGGCCAAACATTCTTCAGAAACGATTTGGGGCTTGTATATTTGCTATTGTTTTTCCAACAGAGTTTAAAAATTATACTTTATATTTTTAAAATATATTTTTTCTGTTTTTCTTAATAAAGTTGAGATCACATTACAGAGAAGGAATAAACTAGAGTTTAGTAATTGCTGTCCATTACACAAAGTTTTCCAGTTTGCGCCTCTGCTTTATTCATCCTTTTTATTCATTTACATGACTAACCTGCCCCCTATAGTCAAGTGAGCTCAAATCCATTTAGGTATCACCAAAAAATTTAAAGTTGTGAAGGTAATCAACGACAGAATGTATTGAAATATTGGGTATCATTAGAGAGGTATTTTTTCATCCATCTCTTCATTCATTAATCTATTCATTCATTCAACAAATACTTGTTGAATATCTGATAAGTGCAAGAATCTAGAATCAGATCAGTAGATAAATATTTGGAATTTCTTTTCATTGAGTTCAAATACGGTCTTGCATCTAGAAAAGCTTTCCAAGTATGTAAAAGAGAGAGCTAAGGAAAAAATATTGATGTATTTTAAGATATGAAATAAGCTCTTTTACTGACATGACATGATTGTCATGTCCTGTGATGCTTGCTCCTTCTGCCATGATGTCCTGTCTCATCTCAGGCCTAGAGCAATGAAGTTGGCCATCTATGGACTGAGACCTCTGAAACCATGAGATCACACAGACAATGAGGGCCAACTACATAAGGATCTTGGCAACTGGGACAATGAAATGGACAAGAAAAGTGGATGAATAAGGGAAATACTCTAGAGAAAACAAATTAAGACTTTGTGTTGAAGTTGCCTCTAAGGGATGTTTCCTTCAAAAATAAATAAGGAGAAAATGGAGTCTGCAGGTGTTGCTCAGTGGTAGGGTACTTGCTTAGTACATGTTGAGGCTCTGAGTTTCATTCCCAGTACCGCTAAAGCGGAAAAAATAATCAGGAACAGAAATAAGTAAAGCAAAGGGCTTGAGGACACAAATCATAAAAAGGTGTAAGTAGGTGACTCTGAGTGAGTGATGTATACATTTGACAAGTGTCCATTCAAGACCATCAGAGATTTGAGAGGGAAGCTCTCTGAATCAAGAGCAGAGAAAGAGACTTACGTGAGAAAACATAAAAGTGGTAACTCAAACTTTGATAACTGGAAAATACTGATTTTTCAGGTATACCCACAGAAAATTTTCTTTTTTTACCTCAATCCTTAGTAATAAATGTTATCTTTAAGAATATATAAAAGAATATGAAATAAAAAATGCTAAGGAGTGCTAATAATTTAAACAGCCCCAAAGATGGGAAAATTTTAAGAAGGAAAGAGTAATCAATAATAATAAAATTGTGCCAAAAAGTATAGTTAAATAAAGATAAAAAACAAAGACCTTTGTACTTAAAAGAGACCAATAAAGCCACACTTAGTCGTGGAAAACTGAGAATAAAGGGTGTAAGAAAGAAGGAGCGGTCAGAATAAAATGGGGGTGGCTATGGAGGGAAGTGGTGGGGTTGGATGAAGAGAGGGAGGTGGGTTGGTTATTCCATAGTCTATTAAGATGACCAGTGGAGAGGACTGAATATATGCATAAGAAAGTTCTATTATCAGATAGTTCATGAGTATTCTCATGTGTTGGAAAGGACCCAATCCAAATGTACTATTTACTTAAACTTTAATATTAGAGCAAAATTTGGCAACTTTTTCATAAACCATATTCTCAAGGTCATTCCTTGGAAAACTAAACTAATTTTTTACCATAGAAGTCTTCTTTAATTGACATCAAAATTTAGTGATAATGAACTACTAAAGAAAATATGAAAATCTGTTGATTCCCAATGCTGACTTGTTTTCTGGCTTTCTACTTGTGATCTTAATTAGAAATGATTGTAAATGTTTCTGTTCTTTCTCTCTTTCTCTCCTTCTCTCTCTTTCTTTCTTTCTTTTCATTTGTTTGGTTCTTTTGCAAGTAATGTTGTTTTCCACAGAGGTATTTGCTGTTGGATCAATGAAATCAGCTGGTATCATTCTACAGAGCCTTCTACATATTCAATAATCAAAAGAAAGAAAAATTAAGATACACATGACAGGATTGTGGCGTTCAAACTAGGAAAATCATGTTTATTGCATTCCTTTGTGGACCAACACCCAATATGTTATTTCTTCCAATTTTGATGTTAGAGATAGCTAATGGAAAATCCATGTTCACCAGATAAGGATCAAATAACCTAAGTAAAAGAAAAAGAAAAGTTGAATGTGTTTGGTTATAAATGGCCTGAGTAAGATGTCTTATTAAGATATGTTTGTTTCATTTCTGTTGCTGTGAAATAAGAAGAAAAAAGATAAAACCTGCCATCTGATTGTAGCTTAAAAATAAAAACTCCTTAAACTATTTTTATTCTGGGTAAATTTTAAGCAAAATGTAATTTTTAAATGAAGGCACAATTCGAAATGGAAGCAAAACTGATTATAAATTACATCCTATTGCCATATACAGTTCTGCATCTGGAATCTGATACAAAAATAAATGTTTATTGCTTATTTCTTATTCAAGTGGTGCATATACTACAGAACTAATATTTGAAAGGGCCTATCTATATTTACTGATAATTAAGATATGTTGCTTATTGGAAAATGAGAGTAGGATTCCCAAGTACATTTGTCATGCATTCTGCAAAAATGCATGGTTCAGTCAACTCAGTTTTTTTCCCATGATGTATGAGAAGAAATCTCAAGAGCTTGCTTCTTGAGGTCTTAGTTTACAAGTGGAGTTTCAGCAACCTTGAAGTATACCTGTGTCCAGCCTTCAGAGCCCATCTGTACTGGATCCAGGTATTCATTATCACCACCTCCAATTCTCTCTTTCATCTCCATCCCCATAATGGCAATGGCAATGATCACCCAGAGGTAAAGCCTAGAAAGCCTTATGATCTATTTTTTGTACAGTTAGGCTTAGGGATCTTGAAATTCTCAGCCTATCATGTCCCTAAGTAGAACTGTTATACAGAGTAATTTTGTAGAGACTTCTCTCTTTAAGAGTCATTATAGAGATTGCGATTAGGGAACACAAATCTTAGAAATCATTCTGTTAATATAACAATGACTGATTAGAAGGTGACAAATCAATTATATAATCTATCCAAATAGATTACATATTCAGCTGAAAATAACTAAAAATGACTGCCATAGGTCTGTATCTATATTATATTAAGTACTAAAGAAAGGACTCATTTTGCTAGGAATTCCAAATTTAAAACAGGAATACAGGATTCAAACAACTGTGCAACATGTGGTCACTTACCCCTGCAAAGCTTTCTCTCCAAACCAATCTCCTTTTCCTAAAGTCCTAAGAAAGACTGGGTCTTCACTAGGTGAGTCTTCACGAGTAACATTCACCTGCAAAAAGAAACAATAAAGTCTAAGTCTGCTGCATACCCAGGAGGATCAGGTGAATAGCAATTGATAAGGTTAATTTCATTACTCCTTTTAAAAATATTTGTTAAAAAAAGAGTTTAGATTACCATTAACCAGTTCAAAGAATAATATCACAAATTATAATTCAATGACAAGAAATTATTCTAAAACATTTGTTACCATTTCAGGTTATATTTAAGAAATAATGCATTAGGTAATCTTAATTTCACTTACTCTTCCTCTATTCTCATTTTCTTACACTCTTAGGCAACCACTCTAATAGTGAGCATTCTATCAATCTATTTATATGTTCATAGATATGTTCATAGATATGTAAAAATATATGAATACATATCTAATCACAGGTATCATTCTGAAATGTATTTTTCTTTCAACATTGTTTTAATTATTTATTACATGCTTACTAATTTTAATGTATTAGAGTTTTATTGTATAAATACATTTTCTTTCAAGTTGGGCATTTGTATTGTTTCCACTTTTTTTGTTTTTTTGTTTTTTTTTGCAATGAACATTCTCTACACACCTCTGCATGCACATCCAGCTTCTCTAAGAAATTTCTATTTCCCTCAGAAGAACCCAACCTTCATTCAAAGGCCCATTCCATTTTCACAAAGCCATACTGCAGGCTCTACTGGGCTATATATAGCCCTTGTGATCCACATGCTTCATTCAACAGGATTTCTTTTTTAAAAGATATACAAATCACATACATGTCTTTTTTTAACATAAATAGTGTATTCTTCAAAGAAAGGTGACTTTTTTGGCATTCTCTACAATTTGTAAGAAGTTCATAATAAATTGTCATAATTGTTTAACAGAAAACTTCATTACTAACAAGATTTCCCAGCGCATACAGGACTTGTGACGTGGGTGACAACCCATAGAAGGTAAGTGCTTTCTTGTTGCGTGAACAAAGACATAAATAGAGTAAGTTCTACCTTTGTATTAAATCACTTCTACCTTAAGCTCTGTAATGTTCATAATACTGTCTATGTGTCATCCAAATGGTTAAATGGTTAAAATTCACCTACCCGGAAAATGTAACGAAGCAGAAAAACTAATTTCTTGAGACAATGCCAGACACTTAGACACATTTAAAAATACTATGCTTCAGATTTCTGAATCTTAGGATTGGATGTCAATGACCAGAATTTTTATTAGTATCAGTAGCCTATGTAAGGTGGAAGGAATTCAATTATTATTCTCCACTGATCCATTTGATTACTCCTCTACACAGCATTTCAAACCATGGAAATTTAGTTTTTAACACTCTTATTTACTACAAAGCTATATCACAGAGACATTCATTTGCATAGTGATGAGGCATTTATAGATGTGGAAACTTTGGTAGGTTGTCATATTTAAAATAAAAGTTAATGGGCCCTATCCTTGGGTTTCTGATTGATTCAAGTTAATATATTTAGCCAAAATTCATTTCTGCTATTTGTGTATCCTAATATATATATATATA